>NC_052502.1:4735747-4743969 GCF_016617805.1 Bactrocera tryoni
CCAAGGACGAAGAAAAACAATATAAAATTTGAATTTTAGACAGACTTTGAACAAATAAATACATTTTTTGATCAAATTTTCGTCATGTAAAATTAGCTGAAATAAAAAATCCTTCGTTCAATGACTAGATAATATAATTCCATTATATTTTATTGTAGGAGGTGGTTGGCTTAGTATTTTTATGAAAATTAATTAAATATTTTTTTTCCACTAAAACAAATTTAATAACGCACTTGCATGCTGACTTCATTAAATTTATGTATGCAAGTTAGTAATACACAATTGGATAACATTAAAATACTCAACCGAACACAAGCATTTAGCACATGAGCAAAAATGGCTATCAATTGCATAAAAACTGCAAAGGTGGTGAGTGAAAACAAATCTCATTATAAGCACTTCGCCGCAAAACCACAACGGAGTAATTAAGCTTGTCATTCAAACCAACTCAAAATGGCAGGGTATCTTACTAAGATAACTTAATCACTAACCAAAGCACTCGTTTGTACTCCCGCTTGTCAGCATCCACCTATGCACACGAGTGTAGCAAGATGCATTACGCGCTGAAAGCTTTGTCAACTGAATGCTCTTTTTTTCTCCAGCAGAAATAGTCAGACTATTTGTACTTGAGCTTCTAATCAAAAACGTGAAAATGCTGACAATGCTTTCGTGCTAATTACTGCTATTATGACGTCACGTATCTGCATAAGTGCGCTTAAAAACTTCTGCATTAGTGGAAGAAACTAAATCGTTCCCCGAAGAGACCAGACCACATGTCTTAAATTTGTGAAAGAATTCCCTCAAACATTACCCAAAAACTGAAAATGATTTAAGCAATTATTTGCTTCTAAACTGCTATTTATAACATCTTCGGGTTATCAGAAATTACAAGGCAATGTAAATTTCATGCGCTCACATTCCATAATCAGAAATAATGCTCAGCAGCTGATACAAAAGTCAATGTCAACGTTTATTTTATGGATTTCATGGAATTCATAGCGGAGAGTTGTCGAAGCAGAAAGAAGTGCAAAGACTGGCACTTAGCTTAATGCTAACCTGTCTGGCACATGTGAGCATGTCGCATTTACATACACAACCATAAGTTAAACGGTGTGTGTGTGCTTCTTTTTCTTAGTCGCATGTGACATCGTTTCAGCTGTGATATGCTAAACTCCGTAAATTGCAGGTAAACAACCGCATTAGTGCCCAATTAGGATGGGGGCTGCACTCCCAGTCAAAGGCGGTAAGTAGTTCACATTGCGACAGTGACTAGCTAATGGCACTTTCTCGCATTATTGTCGCGCTTTGTCATTGTTTACTTTGGAGAAGCTACAAAGTTGCTTAAAAACTGTATTTATGGGCATGCGAACAGGCTGCGTGATTCGAAAGTTCACGCTCTCGCTTTAAATGTGCGCGGCTTGGGATGAGTTAAATGATGTTAAAGGGCGACCCACCCCATTTTGAGCGTGAAATGTGTTAAATCTTGTCATATGAATTACTAGCAAAATAAAATAGACCTGCTTTCGGAATTCTTAACCAGAAAGGTGGAAAAGTGCTTATCGTTAAAAAGTGATTACTGAAAATATGGATTACGAATTTACCAAACAAAAAAAAAATTTTAAATGTTCGTTATTCTTTTAGGTAAGCTTTTGTCGGTATACAAGTATATTATTACTATCAAAATAGAAAGAATAAGGTTTTCAGTTTAAAACCTCAAAGCGGCAGGAGATCTCAAAGGTAAGGCTCGCTTATATAAACTATCTTCTTCCAGACTGCAAAAGCTTTTTAGGATCAGAATACCCCGAATAGAGACCATACAAAGTAGCTATAGTATGTTCTCGAAATGCTAGAAATAAGTTCTCCAGTTTTCACAATATATTTTAGATACACTTCCACCACAGTAAACATGTATTCAAGCCCAAGTACTGAGTCAACACCAACCCTATATTAAATTAAAAACCCCAACTCAATCACTCAAAGGTACTATAAGGACACTAATAGTCCGTACTTATAAACAGTGAATACGTTTTGTCAATATTGTGAATCTCTATGGTTAAAAGATAAGGAATTGCAACGATTTTGAGCCACAATCGAGGTTCGAATTCCTCTTGCAATTGCTCATTGTGTGGAAATAATAATATCTTTAGGATATAGAGATGATGTTTATTACCCAGATTCAACTATAATGAGCTATTTTCTTAGAAAAAGCAATAAAACTAAAGATTTCGAATATATCAAAGACTACACTAGTACTTCAAAAAACAAATTACTATAATAATATTTATCACAATTTAATATAGTAAGTAATTAGTAAGCAAACACCTAATTAGAGAATTTTTTTTTGGTTTTACAAATTTTGATATGATCGCTAACAAAAATATTCAAGTAATCCATTTGTTTATAAATTCGCTTCAATAGTTTACTCGCCGATGTGAAACTGAGTAATAGCTCCTATCAAATGTGTTGTCTCGCCGGCAAACAAATTAAGTGATTAATAGCAAACAATAGCGACGGACTTATTTGATAAGCGACACATTTTCATTTGACATGATTCATGAGTGATTACAGGCGCGTCTTGTGTACAACTCACAAAAATTACAATATTTCAAGCTTAATGATATCTAAGTTAACCGTATAGAGGCTCAACGCAATTGTGGACTAACCCAGATCTTATTGCTTTCATAACAGCACTGTGGTCATATGCTTGTCTAATTTCTGGACAAGGTTTATTTTTAAAGAATATACTTATAATCGACATATTTATAACTTTTGCTTTGTACTTTAGAAATTCCTCATGAAATTATTGAGTTCTAACTAAAACAAGAAAAAACGTTAACTTCGCTTGCAACATTTCTATAATGCCCTTCACAAATTAAATGGCTCCTTACAAGAACTTGATTCCGATCGTTCGGTTTATATAAATTTAGATACTAAAAATGCGATTTGACTCCAATTTCTTCCGGAGATTGCAATAATGATTTAGGTAAAGAACCATGATAGGGTCGGCGCGATCGATTCCGATCGTTCAGTTTCTATGACAGCTGTGTATAGTATATGTACTATATGTTGCAGTGGTACGAAATTGACGGTCAAATGGGTAGCTTCTTGTAGAGGAAAGAACGTGTGTAAAATTTCGGATCGATATCACAAAAATTGAAGAATATATATGGCGTATATACAAACAGATGGACGGAGATGGTTAAATCGGGATCTCAACTCATCATGCTTAACACGATCTCCTACTTTTCCTTCTGGGCGATAATGTCGTTTTGTAGACGTGACATCTGTAACACCAACCCTCTTGAAACATGTGTACAAAATTTCATCAAGATATTTTAATTTTTAATCAAGCTATCCCCTGTACGGTATGATTTTTAGTTAGCCCAACTATTGTTATTGTGAAACAATGAATAAATAAGAACTGTCGCGTGTTGATAAAATATTGCTTTTTGAAGGGGCAAAATACGGTTTAAGTAAAAGCTTGGCTTGATGATGAGTTTCCGGGTATGCTAAGTTTGTTGTTACCGATGACCGTTCAAGATACTAAGCTCTATGAAGATATAAGCTCGGTATTTGGGTGTGAGAAAGCTCTGTTCAATATTGGTGGCAAGTTCACTTTAGGCAAAAAACTACGACGAGTTAATGATGCGAAGCAGTGTTTGGAGATGTTCAAGCGTAATAAACCTGGGTTTTTGCGTTGATATGGGAAAATGGATAGAACAAGGCTCCATTAGTTCACTATGAAGTCCAACAGTCCGACAGTTATCCGAGAGGACATGAGGAACCCGCTCCAAAGCGTCGAAAAACGCAAGAGTCGGCTAGCAATGTTATGGCGTCTGTATTTTGGGATGAGCATGCTGGAATATTTTTTATTAACTACCTTGAAGAAGAAGAGATTGAGACCTTTTTTGAAACAAAGGAGAAATCGAAAAATTGAGGGGTCGTTATAATCAATGTGCCTACCCTTAGAAGGCAACTATGTTGAATAAAAGGATTTGGAATAAGAGTTGATCCATCAAAGAAATAAACGGAAAACAGAAAAGTGCCAGCATTTCTACAAATACCCTACAATTAAATGTGAAATAAATATAAGTGATTGGTTTTCACGCCTAACTGAGAAAGACTCGGCAACAAAATAAAGAGAACTGTAATGAATCTAATTTTAAAGTGCTCTTTTTTTATTTAATGCTACGGTGGTTCTTTATTGGCACTAATTCAATTTCGATGCGTAAAAAATTATATTAAGTGACAAGAAATAAAAAACTACGGGTGTGGGTATGTGTGTAGGTGTGTGCGAAGAATTAAATGTTGATATGAGTTACTTTTATTGTGTGACTGTTAAAATACTTTACGGTGTTGTTTATCATTTCGATTGCATTATTCACCCGACAAGCGCATAAGTACTCAACAGGATTAAGCGATTGAGTAACGGTTGGTTGGCGAAGTGAGCGTGGTTGCCATGAATCTTTTACGAACCAACCGCACACACGCACACCTGTGTTTACCTGCGTCCTTCAACCGGAGATTTGTGATGCAATTAAACTGATTCGTTCCTCTTAATCGCGCAACTTATCGACGAAATCAATAAATCCGCTGAACGCATGGAGCTTTCATCAGCCAAAGTGCTAAATGCAACACTTAGTGCCCACATTACAACGCACATAAATGAAACTAACTTTCACTGCGCTAATTGCAACTTTCATTTATTAGGAGCGAAGTTTTTGGAATTGCGACGAACGTTGTCACCGCGCGCCGAACGTAGCTTGGCTTCTCTGCAGCTCTACGAATATGTTTATCTCATAAGTGACAGCTGTTAAAACTTTAATGACGCCGTTCAAGCTGGATGAGTTATGCATAAGTCCAAGAAAGTAGCTCTCTCTTTTCATAGCTCTTTTTATAATTTCTGCAACATGTTGTTACTGAGTTAAATAGTTTTGTTCACCTGACAGTTGTACGCAAAACCTAAAACTAACCGAGATAGATAGACGGTTATGTATATATAAATGATCAAGATGTCGAGCCGAGTTGTAATCCGAGTGACTGTATATCTGGCAATCCATCCTTCTGTCCGAACAAGCAATACATGACAAAAAATTGAGATATTTTGATGAAATTTGTCACAAAAATTTCTGCGGGTCTCTTTGAGGGTTATGATAAGTCTATATACGGAATAGTACAAAAGAGCTTTATTGGACCTGAACGATGGGCCACTGCCTACACATATCTCGAAAGCTACTCATCCGATTTCAAACCAAATTCCGAAGATAATATTATTCTGATATTCTTTCATTACGGTGAGTAATTGGACGAAATCAGACCAAAGCCACGCCTACTTCCCATATAACGCAACTTCAAATTCCAACTTATTCTTTTACTTCCCAGTAGGAAATCAAGAACCAATCAATGTATCACTTCGCCCGAATAGTGCCTTTGAGATGTCCAACCTTATGTCAAACAATTTTCTGAGTCGAACCAAGACTATTCAAGATATCTCCTGCTACCGAATACCTATGGTTCGTATTGAAAACTTATCAGTCCACATGTCAAAAGTGTTAATGAAATTCGAAAAGCATTTTCTCCGATTTTGATTTTTGCAAGTTGAAGGAGTATAAAATGGTCGGTTGCCCGGTTGCACGCAAACTTAGCCTTTCCTTACTTGTTGTTATTTATTATAATACAAAAAGGACATTAATCCTAAAAACGATATTTTAAGTCAAAACCCGAAATTATTTGAATAGTCAACCAGTTAGAATAATAAATATATCTATTGTTGTTATTGTTGAGAAAACTGTATTTGGTAGAATATTGACGAGTTAACAGTTCTTACCAGATAAAATACCACGTTCGTTTCGGTTATCTAGTCGGTATTACAGTATATTAGATAACCGAAACGAACCCGGTATTTTCGTTCGTAGTAACTTAAATTCAATATTTTGGCTTTTTTATAATATTAGAAGAAAACGAGAATTTATTTGCAAATGCTTTGTCCAATTCTCACCTTTTGCCAACAAGATTCTACTTATTCTCACTCCTAAAAGATCATAATCTCAAACAAAGCAGGTCAAAAAATTTAAGCCAACCTTAATACATCCCTAAATATATTTATATTTCGACGAAATCGAATGGAAAACCCAGATAGCATATTAATAAAAATTTTGGCATAATTGAAGCATAAATGGTACTCTTTAGTAAATACAATCGACCAGGCTTTACTGATACTTTTAATAAATATACCACTTCAGATCAGTAATACCAAAGAGACACTGATTATGTCAAAACAAAAATCAATTTAATATTTTTCTGTTTCCCTACTTCTTCTTAAACTGACATAATTTCACTAAAGCAATTTCGGTACAATGCTAACTTATTTTATAATAACAAGTTGTTTTACTTCTCACGCCAGTGTGCACCCACCATAAGCATTCCTCCCGCCTCTCGCATCGCATGCATTACACCACTGAAGACACCACAAGGACGGCTATAATAAAATGTCATACAGCAGAGAAAACTAATTTGATCAAATGTAAAAGTTTAAGCAGATAAATTGTAAAAGTTTCAATAAACAAAATAACTCGGTCGATTGAAACGAACTGCACAACGGGAGAGTGGGAGAAACAGCAAATGACAAGCACTTGAAATGCACTCGCTTTTATGGCACTTACACACATACTTTTATATTGCTGTTCTGCTTTATTGATTTCAGAATAATCCTGTTGTTTATCTAGTCGATATAAATATAAACGTAAATATAAAATTGTTGTTGGCCACAACACACCGAACAACTTAAAGGCAAAGTGTGTGAACATGATAGTTATATATTTCTGATATAAACATATTTTATTGCAGCTGACTTTGCAATAACCTGACTCTAATAAAAATTATTGTTCTGGGAATAAATAATTATGCATAAATTGAACTTTGAACTTGAAAACAAATGGTGATGGTTTCATAAGTTTTATCTGTCAATAATTTTTAGTGTCGCGATTAAATTTTTGCTTAGTGAAAACTCCACCTATATTTTATAGGTGTTTAGTTGCTTTTGAGTTAGAATTATCCGTTTTCAGTGCATCAATCAACTATTCGCGATATTAGCACCGTAAATTAGGAATTTAAAGTTTCGTTGCTTTAATATAACCAGCTTTAAGATATATGTATATGTTCCTATATGGTATCACGAACCATATAATACATTAAACTCCCTTTCGTCACCCCCAGTACCCGAAATCAACAGCCGTATTTTCACTAAAAGTCCACCAAAAGTCCGCAGACATCGTCGGAAGGTGTATGGCTGCGAAAATTGCTATCAGACTCAGTGTTCTTAAAATAACACTCCTCCTCACATGCATATTTCATACCGGTTGGTGGAGGGGTTTGCTGTCAGGAGCTCTCTATCAACTCCAGCTTCAGCCTTCCTGACTATTTCAGTGTCTTCCAAGCCGAGGTTGCCATTAAGGTAGGAGTAGATCTGCTGCACCGGACTGCAGCCTCCTTCAGAGATGTGACCATTCACTCAGATAGCAAAGCGGCGATTCTAGCCTTAAACTGCGTTCAGGGTTGGCCGAGGAGTACTTAACCTCGCTATCGAGTGTCTTTGTGATAAAATTAATATGGATGTCGGGCCATAGTGGAATCGCAGGAAATTGCAAAGTTGATGAGCTGGCGAGAAAAAGTACCCTAGAACCGCTACCGGTAGAAAGAGCGGGCACTGGCTCCTGTATCATGTTTTTATTCTACTAATAGATAACTTCGAGCTTCATGGAAGCTTGACCAACGCTGGGCCACCATCGGTACATGCGCTGTCGCAAAAGCCTTCAGGCCCAAGATCGATCGCAAGAGATCTGGTGATTTATTTGGCGTCGGTTAGGCTAGACTCCCGCTAGATGTGGGCCTTTCAACAGGCCATTGCCCTATTGGCGTCCATGCTGTAAGGTTGGGAATCTTACCAGACGCCATTTGCAGAGGCTATATGAAAGAAGATGTGGTGAACGCAACTTAAAACTTCCATCTTGACTGCCCAGCGTTTGCGTAGTCAAGACTTGAACACTTGGGAGCGAAACTCTAAGAGCTTTGCTAACTTATAAGTTCGAAAACATGAGTTCTTCTTTTCTATCGCTTCACAAAGGACTACATATATCGAGTGATTTTTAAGAGCTTGATAACTTTTTTTTAAAAAAAAACGCATACAATTTGCAAAATCTCATCGGTTCTTTATTTGAAACGTT
>NC_052502.1:5044024-5138288 GCF_016617805.1 Bactrocera tryoni
TACGAAGTTTTTACAATGCCACAGCGATGATGCTGATGGCGGCTCTGCGACTATTGTATAACATATCACAGCACACTTAACACATTATCATATGCGCTCTGCTTCGTTAACTTATTTGGTGCACTATTGTTGTTATTGCCATGCTTTGTGTTATACCACAGTTTGAAAATCGGAAAACACATCAATTTCCGCTGCAGACGAACAGCAACAGCTCAAATCACAAGCACACACACGCACAAAAAGTGAATAGCACCTCAGCTCGCTAGCTGCAATCAAGTGAATCGGCATTTAATTCGCTGTTGTAGAGCGTCAGCACAATTCCCATCACTCAGAAAAATTATAATTCAATAGATGGGAATTTTTAAGTTGGCATTGAACACATGATTCAGTTTTCTCGCTTTTGTCTCAGTGTTAGTATTGACTATTGTTTGCAGTTGTTGTTGTCAAAAATCTTAAGATTTTTCCCACAATGATTATTAAATAATTTATTATTACTAAAATACTCATATTTACTATTTTCTAAGAACTGTTCAAAAATTGGGTTGTCGATCTGAACAAAACGTATAAAAGTTATCTTGTGATAAATCCAAAGTTCTGTAGACTCTGTGTACGCAAAGGAGTCCTTTAACTTTTTACTTAGGGGAATTCGGATCGGAAGAAGATACTTTAATATTTTGTTCATTCAACATTTCACCGCCATAGTCCAAGCAGGGTAAAATTGGTAGACTGATAATGCACAGAACCTAAGCAAATAAAAATAACCTTCTTATTGCAGGGATGCTAGAAAGTAATAAAAACTTGAAAATTTCTGCTAATTTGGGAGCAAAATGGGTTGTTTTGTTGGCTTATGTGGACGTTTCTTGATCTCCTTTTTAAACCTGGCAACCATATGATTAAAAAGTAACAAACCACTTTCCCTTACCACCGTTTCAACCACAAACGGGTCTACGTATCCCGAACATATTTGGATTTTTATTCAGCCAAGGACTGACAACCGGGCATATTTTCAAAATTATGTTAGGAATAATTTCAACAATAACCACCAGCATAGATGTTCTGACTACATCAGATTCAGAGTCTGATTGACTGACGAACGACTATAATCTATATAGAGTGAATTTAAATTATGGGAGAAATTTTAAGATATACATTGTGTGTAATTAAATTTACCGGGTAAATCATATTTAAAAAATGGTATTGGTAGGACTGTCCTTAATTACTATGGCAAATAAGAGTGCGATCTGTGTACAGCAGCTACTTAAGCCGCTGCACCTCAGTGGTGCGTTGCAATTTTTGCAATGGATGAAAATATCGAACAAAGATTTTTTCTCAAATTTTGTATTTATAACCAGCGAATGTGGGTAAAAGCTTACGGTAATTCAGTTTTATCAAAAACACAAGCCTACGAGAGGTACAAGGCCTTCAAAGACAGTCGAGAGATTGTTGAAGACATGCCTCGTTCTCTTCAACTGATCAAAATATTACAAAAGTGAAGGATAAGGTGATTGAAAATCGATAAGCAAGTGTTAGATAGATGGCAAGAGAGCTCAACACCTCTCGCGAGTCCCTTCGAATGGCTTTAATGTTTATTTTGTGTATGAAATACTAAAGCTGAAGTTTTCTCAAAAAGAGTACCGAAGACAAGTTTCTTTTGGTTGTGCGAATTCTGATTCCACATACAGGGAGAGCATTACAACTATCGGTGAAACATGGGTTTATGAGTTCTACATGCAAACAACTCAACAATCATCGTAATGGAAGAAAAAAACGAGCTAAAACCAAAAAAACAAACCACGTCAAAGTCGCTCAAAAATCAAGGTGATGCTTACTGTTATTTTCGATTTTCGCGGTTTGGTGTGGTGGTTCCAGAGGTTCAGACGGCAAATAAGGAGTTATATTTCCCCATATTGAGACGTTTGCGTGAGAACATCCGTTGAAAACGACCGGAATTATGGAAGAACAATTCATGGATTTTACACGATGATAACACAGGTCAACACGATTTTTGGGTCTGACATCTAAATGTTAAATTTTAGTTTCTCCTATGACAAAAATAAGGAAAAAAATTTTTTTCCGGTTAAAGTTTGCTTTCGTAGAAATTAGAGCAATTTTTCGATTTTTAAGCAGAAATGACTGATTTTTATATTTTTTCTACAATTTCACTATAGATTATAATTAGAAAACTTTTTATTAGATACAAGAGTTGTTTTTATTCAAGATGTGTGATAAAAAATAATATATAAATGTAAAATAACTAGAAATTACTGTCTAAAAGTGCATATTTTTTGTATTTCTGTTATGCTCATATGAGTTCTCTCGTTTTAAACCCCAAATATACTTATAGATGTAGATCAGCCAAAAGCAAACTTAAAGAACTAAAGATTAATATTTAAGTGTTTTTCAATGTCTAGAATCAGAATCAAAGCATGAGAAAAGAAACCCAAAAAAAATATTTTTTTTGTTGACCGGTGTAATGCACCATTGCTTCAAGCCACGATTGTGATCGAATTTAACGCCAAAAACGCAATGAATACCATCGATGAACCACCGTATTCACCCGAATTGAAATTTCCACCGCGTGGAACCCGTTTTTAGTTGATCGAAGGGATGAGTGCTTATGAAAAGTATTTCGAGAACTGGAGAAATCGTTGTTATCAGTGGGGGTTGAATGTATGTATATATTATTTTGCATATAGTATTCAAGAACTATACTGTGTTTTGGATATTACAGATGTGAATCATAATCATAAGTTGATGTGCTTAAGTTTTATTCGACAAGGGAAAGCCAAGAAGAGAAGAAAATTAAACCAATTAAATACAAATCTACACATATAATATAGCATCTAAATAACATAGTCAAGCCAGCATAAAAGACGCTGAGGAAGACTCCACACAGGGTATGAACTCGCAATTTTTCTAACTGGAACCCGTAAGGAAAGAGAATTTGCGGCGCCAAAAATAATATGGAGAAGATTGGTACTCTGCGAATAAGCTGACGCAAAAATCAATTGAGACGGCGGAAAAAGCACATCTTTCAATCGTGTTAGATGTCGTAACGTCTTATTGACAATTTCCCCAAAAACCCCAAAAAAAAATCCAAGTACCGAAACGTTTAGAGATCACTCATCATTACAATAAAATTAGATGATTCTAAACTTTGATAATTTCATAATTTTTCAGTAAACTTACCCATAAAATTATATTTAGCCAACAGAACGTCCTTCGAATGCATGTGTATCCTGCATTTCCCATTTTGAATAAGTAGTTTTAACTGTTCAGTTTATATAGCTGAAAGTAACAGATGATAATTTATTGTAAAGTATTATAGTATGATAAACTGCTGAAGAGAAAAAAATTTGTTTGTGTTCAATTTTAGATAAGGCTTTAAATAAATTAAGAATTAGACTTATCCGCTCATATTCACTATTAAATAATATGTCTCGCTCCGTATATTCACAAAATAAAGCTTTTAAGTAAATCTATTACATAAATTCTGTCCTCAGAAGTATAAATTCCTCGCAGCTGTTAACGCTGACGGCACACACACGTCACTGAGCTGAGGCAATCAGAATAAGGTCAACTTACCATAAATTAACCCATAAAACATAAACAAATCATAATTGCGATTCCGCTACGATGCAGCAGCTGCCACTTACATGCAAACAAATGCAAATTTATGTGCGAATTTATAGAATTTAGAGCTTACGTAGATGACACCCTAAAACTGAGGAGTACTTACGCCCTATATGTTTAAGAGTGTATGCCACAATAGATAATATGATAATAGTAAAAAATTACTTCCGTTCAGCGAAAACTAGGGGTCTGCACTGCATTCTGTCTATGATAGCGAATTTAAATTTATACATTTTTTATATATTTTATTACATAATCTGTATGACACGAAAACGTTCTGTCGGTGTTGGTGTTGTCGGAGGCATGCTTAGTGCAGATAGCGAGCTCATGTGCTTACGATTACCTCAGCTTAGCTCGCCTATTATGCTGATAGTACGCTTATGTCTACATTTCCATTTATATTTGCGAACTAGCTATCTCATGATCTAATCAAACGCTTCAGGCTGATAATATGCGATTTTACACTTACGTGACTGCTAACTATTTCAGCGCAGACTAGCGGATTAGCCGCATTTGAGATAATATTTTATCTTGCTGTGCGTTAACAAATCACTACTCTCTCATATCACTTTGAATAGGTCAGCGCTGTGATATTTATAAGATATGCAGTAAGCAGCAGTTATCTCTAAGGCCGTTGCTAAATCCAAGTGGCTTCTCATTCAGTATCATATAGTCAGCCTAAGCCTCATTTATTTGCAAAGTAATTATCAATACGCATTCAAAAAAGAACAAAAATATCGACAGTGGCCGAAGGCATTATATTTATTACAACAACGGCAGGAATGCTTTCAGTTCACTACACCCAGATGTGAGATCGTGCTTGGTACAGGAATACTTGTATAGTTTTCTACCAGATAAACGATGTTTGATCCAGTGAAAAACCGTTGAACAGTTTAAATTCTCATCAATCAAGTGAATTGATTAAGTAGAATGCAACTTGCTGCCAAATTTTACTCTCATAGCTATAAACTATAACTAAGCGATAGCCAAGCGGCACTCAAAGCGATCTCTGCATGCGAGATAAAATCGCTGTTGGTGCAGGAGTGTATAGAACGACTGAACAGTCTGTCAGAACGTAACGAAGTGCACCTTATTTGGGTACCAGGTCACAAAGGTATAGCCAGGAATGAACTGGCTGATGAACTTGCCCGCTCTGCAGCATCCACCACCATGGTAGGACCGGAACCTTTCATTGCGGTTGATCTCCACACTATAAAAGTTTTATATGTAATCAAGGGAAAAATTCAGGTTACTTGTCGCCTTCTACACTGGCCACTGTAAGCACAAGAAGCACATATTTAACATGGGCCTAGCTTATTTTGCAAATTGCCGGTTCTGCGAGTTGGAGTCTGAAACACCAGAACAAGTGCTAATGGACTGCACAGTAGTCTGTAGGCGCAGGATCAAGGCCTTGGATGCATGTTTCCAAATAGGGATCACACCGCCTCAATAGCGCCTAGCAGTTTATAGGAACTTATCAATTTTCTGGGGCTAGTTGAGACGTTGTGAGTTAGGAAAACGCACAATAGATCCTAGCTCGCGGTGCAATCCTCATTTACGTATCTAAACTAAAGTACCAGTAAGATGAGGCCTTAGTGGAGGTAACTTTGACAACTTTTGACAATGTTTCTCGAATTAATCGAGATTACCGAATGCACCAAAAGGGACCAACTTCGAGCAGCTCTGGTGGAATGGTTTATAACAATTACGCTCGATTCCTGATGAAGCATAAAATGTGACGTGACAAAACGAAATATCCATTAAGTTAAGTTTATCGTCTCCATTGATTAGAAAATAGATATAAATGCCAAGCAAAATCACACTCTGGTTGAGCCAGTGTTAAATAAAAATCGACAACAAACGAAGAAGTTTAGGTTAAGTTAATTTGGTAGGCTTGTGGGCCACGCATAGACCAGTTATGGTCCTTATAGAGTGGCTTACGTAGTTTAATAGAAGTGGTTATCCTTTAAGATGCCAGCGCTTGGCCTGAATTTCAATAGATTCAGCCGTCTCTCGACACCTCTTCCAGAGTTTCATACTGTAAGACACCCAAATGTTTGAAGTGTTGTCTTGCAAGTTCGAAATAGGTGCACATTTTCACTGGAATCGAAATGCTGGAAATCGTAGAAAGATTCATCAGTATATTCAACATATTTTGTCAGATGTAAGACTTTTGTCGCACTGATGTCTACTTTAGAGTGTAAACAGGCAATATTCAAGCCCTTTGTATTCATTCAAAGTTAATGTAAGGAACATTTGTGCCAATATGAATCTAATTTTTTTTAAAAATCAGAGAGAATATGTAGTAAATACAAATACAACATTTCAAAATGTCAACACTTTTATTCAATGTGATTTAGGAAAGACAATTACTAACACCACCAATGGTAAATTGAAAACCAGATAAGTGCCAAAACAGTTTTCTTCAATGATGCTTAAATTTAGGCTTTCAACGGCAACACAGTTGTCTTTGAAGACTTTAAGGAAAATTTTCTCGAACAAATGGAAAACAATCATGAAAATAGCAACCTCTTACACAGCATATGCATGATGTAATTCAAATAGGGGTTATTATCATCATGCAATAATAAAAACAATTTTTATCTTGGTTATCTGGATTTTTATCACGCGTTTGAAAAATGCAAAGCGGATGCTTACCCGGCAACAGGCGAACAGCATTCTTAAAAAGCAAAAATTAAGTACAAAGTGCAATTGCTTATGGCAGACAAAATCTTTCTGGTTTCTGGAAATAATTTAATCGCTTTGCAAAACGAACCAGTTTTTGAGCACAACCAATACTTTTCAGAAAGTGTTTGCATTTCAAATTCAAGAACATAAAACTACTTTTAAATTTTTAATTTATAAGCAGGAAATAATATTTATTAACTGCTTTTGCTAGTTGAGTGTTTATATAATGCATAGTTCAAAGCATTTGTTTATAGTTGAATGAATCACGGGATTTTTGCGTGTTCAAAGAAACAAAATTAGTTCACAAAAGCACTTTGATGACAACTAAGTTCTTCTCATATGCAGCAAACTTTGTTTCGTTCAGATTTCTCTTCGGTTATAAACACTAAATAACTTCTATAAGAAGACGTAATATTCATATCTGCATACATATGTACATATATATAATTGTATAGTATATGCATATTTCCATGAGGCATTTAAGTAATGTCTCTTTTCTCAAACACTTATTACAAAATCTGCTTTCTTTAACTTTAATTTATGAACTTGAGCAAAGTAACGCAAAAATAACAATAATTACAACACAGTAATAACAGAATCAACACACACACATACATAGGTAATTATAGACTGTGGATGCAATTCAAACCGAGGTCTGCTCTGTGCACGAGCCGCAAGCAAACGCGTAAAGTATAGTACACTTGGTAAACGAGCAGCGCAAATCACTTTCATCCGCGGCATTAAATTTAATGGTCCAACGCGATGGCTCAGTTAGACCCCTCCCGGCCCACAGCACAAGTCAACTGTCCGGCTGATGGCTGCTGATTATGATAAAGCGAAGCGAAGACGCGTGTGCGCACAAACTCTTCACTGCAACGGCTTTCGGCGGATTAAACAGACGGAGCAGAGGTCAACAGCGACTGTCTGTGTTCGCTCGCCGGTGGTCGGTCACAAAAGAAAAATCTCTACCATAGTCGGCGCTGAGTCGAAAATTCAGTTGATCATTCAACCGTCCAGTTGCACGGTGTAATTTATATGCTCGCTTGAACACACATACACGTATGTATGTGTGCACATGTTGGCATAAGTGCTGGTAAGCACACTCAGCGGCGCTTAATTGTAAAGAAAATTGTGAATTTTTAGAAACAAAAATCGCATTTCTACAGCGTCGCACATATGTGTGTCTGTTTGTTTGGAATTATTGCGCGAAAGTCGCCAACTGTCGCCAGCTGCTGAATCGCTTCCACCCGGCCGCTTGTGCGCTTGTGCGGTTGCCCGCCCCTCGTAGCGCATACGACAGTGCGGCTGATCGCTGCCGAGCTCACTCGCTTATTTTCTAATTTAACTCAATAACAGTTTGGAATAATAGCATTTTAAGCATTGTAAATTGCAATTTGCCCAGCCAAGGCGGGGAAGTGTCGCTGGCGAAAAACAACAACATTTTCCTACTACGATTCGCATTGAAGGGAGCAGATAGCAGCTAGAACAGTCGTGTTTTTCTGTTATTTTCTCGTTCCAAACAACGCTGAGTGGCCATGACTTAGTCCGCGCTGATGCGGCTGCCTTTGACGGTCACCATAAACAATGGAAATGCGCAGATGTACTTGTATATCTATATATGTATACAGCTATGTGTAGATTATTTTAGTTACTGAGAGAGGTTGAGTGCTGCACCAATTTTGCTAATAGCAGATACCAAATAAGGTCATGCCTTATACTTTCCTACATTTTCAAGAAGGTAACCAAAGCATTTAATTTTTTTAGTGGTCCATTAAGTAATAACTCATCCTAAGAGAGATCCTTACAGTGAGGTAAATCGAATAATTCAAGTTAGGTGACCTCAACCACGATATTTTTCATTTTTTTACCCCTTATTCCATGTTTTGTAGTTTGACGTAACCTTCAAATACACCTTTGTATAACGGGGGGATCGAAGTAAAGGTACTTTCTTCTTGTTTTTGGCAGATCACGCGTGAGTGGTGTCAAGCTGTCACGTTATTTTTGTTCAGTATTGTTTGGCATTTCATTATGGAAAGCCTTACGTCTAAACAAATTGGTAAACTTTATTACGAAAATTCACGTTCTGTAAAGAAAGTGTTTCGCGCTTTTCGCTCGACTTATGGTCAATATAATCGGCGTACTATTCGCAACACCATCAAACATCATGAGACACATCATTCTTTATTGGATAACATTCAATCAACTAGACCACGTCCAGAACGCAGTGAAGAAAATATAGCAACCGAGTGTCCATGAAGACCGTGGAGAGTTGATTCGGCGCCGCTCGAAACAGCTCGGACTGACGTATGGAAAGACTTGGCGCATTTTACGCCGAAATCTTAAATTAAAAGCATACAAAATACAGTTTGTGCAGCAAGAACTGAAGCCTCTCGACCTTCTCAAGCGACATCGCCTCGCTCTATAGGCTCTTGAAAAGTTCTAAGAAGAT
Source organism: Bactrocera tryoni (assembly GCF_016617805.1). Taxonomy (NCBI): domain Eukaryota; kingdom Metazoa; phylum Arthropoda; class Insecta; order Diptera; family Tephritidae; genus Bactrocera; species Bactrocera tryoni. The sequence goes on from NC_052502.1 coordinate 5,052,795, forward strand.
CAGACGTTTTCGAGCCAAATTTTGTTCAGCGATGCGGCTCATTCCTGACTCAATGGGTGTGTAAACAAGCAAAACTACCGCATTTGGGACAAAGAGCAACCTGAAGAGTTTCAAGAGCTGCCATTTCATCCAGAAAAAACAACGGTTTGGTGTGGTTTGTGAACGAAGGGAATAATCGGTCCATATTTTCTCAAATGATACCGGCGTAACCGTCTATGACGATCGTTATCGCGCCATGATAACCGACCATTTTATGCCTGAAATGGAAATTGAGATCTCAGCGACATTCGGTTTCAACAAGACGCCGCCACTTCCATCAATCAATGGATTTAGTGAGAAACTCTTCGGTGAGAAGATAGGGGTGGTCAATTGGTCACCAAGATCGGTAATATCACACCCTTAGACTATTTCATGTGGGCTATGTAAAGACTAAAGTCTATGCGGACAATGCCGCTTCGGTTCAGCCTTTGGAGCAAAACATCACGCGTGTCATTCGCCAATTACCAGTCGAAATGCTCTCACTCGTCATAGAAAGTTGAACTCAACGAATGGACTATCGGAGACGTACCCGGGGCCAACATTTGAAAGAGATAATCTTCAAAAACGAAATGCCAAAGAATGGTCAATGTATGGCCAATGTGGAAATGAATCTTTCTAACCCGTCTGTTATCTATCTCACAAGATCAGCGAAGTTTATACCAAAAATTTAATTTCAATTTTTTAATTCTTCAACTTGAGCTCTATTCATAACTTATTGTTACTTTTTTTATATTCGTAAAGCTAAATGCCGAAAACTATTTCACCCGCAATGTAAAAAATAAACGGTAGTTAAACAGTTACTATAGTGGTAGGAGATATCGCTTTTCCATGCAATTTCAGTAACCCGCCGTAAATAGGTCAAGCGTCAAATGTACACACAGTTTCAGTCAAAGGCAAACAAGTACGGTAAATAATGTTGAGTTCGTACGCACACAAAAATGTTGAAGATCCTTCAACTCTTCAACGCTGAGTGAATTAACTTTATGCACAAGTGCTGTTAAGGAATTCCATTCAGTTGGAGGCGTACTCTAATTGTAATCGTTGTGTGCAGAATTTATTATCAACAAAAAGTAATTGTTGTTGTTATTATTATTGAGAGTATTTACACTTGCGGCGACTGTTTTGAGCAATTATGGCCCACGACCGCTAAGCATAAGTACAACAGCACACACACCGTTCGTCCAGTTCCTTTTGCTCCGTTGAGCAACGGGTGGCATCTTCAATGGCACAACCGGTTTCAGACTGCAAGTGTCAAGTCAACTTATCACAATCATAGACAATGTACGGAGCTGCCGCTTTGGACGCGCAACTGCATGTGTGGCTGCCGCAGTGTTATATGCAACAACGACAACAACACATTTTTGTTGTCCAAATATGCAAGTGTCTTCAGCGGCACGACACTACGTACAATGTCTCTGCGCTGCGTGCATTCAAGTGACCGCAGAAGAGCGTACTCATAAGGCGGCTTGAAGCGCAAGTGCGTTATTGCCACACAAAGAGAGATAATTGTTTGATGCACTTGAAAGGTCATTCGCTTGTTGGTTGGTCAGTTCTTGCATTTATTATTGTTGTACTCAGTTTTTACTACATATTTACCATAATGGCTTGGAAACTACCACAAATATGGCGGTTAATCATATTATAATGTTGCATGCAACAAATTTTTGATTCTTAGCTAATTATGTAGAAATAAGGTCGAGTGTAGTGTTTGTTTTGGCGCGTTCTCGTGTCTGTACGTCATGTATAACATTTTCATGGTAGTTTTCTGCGCTTAAGTATTATATTATTTGTGCTCAGATAAAAGCTGCAGCTCAATTTGGCATAACGAATGTTCAGTCAGCATCCAATGCTGAAGTCAGCACTTTTGATCGAGCTATTGTCTTATAATATCTCACCGCCCAGTAGAAATTGCAATTAAGTACTTTTCTTTAGATCGGATTTCTAAAACTGATCTTAGTTTCCACCTTTTTATTCATTCAACCAATATCTTGTAGCTGTTGGGTACGAAATGCGCAACTGTATAGAGTCGGCCTGGGCAAATGATGTAAAAGACAACTTGACAGTTAGGTTAGGATACAATGCACAGAGTCGCCCTCAAGCGAAATGAGATTAGATCAAGCACCAAAAAAAGAAGCTAATGTTGGTTTGTTATTCAATTAAGAGCTATTATGGCTAAATTGCCATAAAATATTCGGTAGACGAAAAAGTCTTTTCGTATTTCTAATTAATTTTTTATAATTATAATGAACTTTAATGAACCAAATATGTACCATTTTGGTCGACCACTTTTTGTCATTTTTCCGCTAGAGACATTATTCCATCACTTTAAAACTTTTCTGATTTCTCGGCGAAAAACCGCGACAAATAATTTTCACAGGCTTCTCTTCAAGCCAATTTTACTCGATTAAGGGAATTCTGCATTGACCGAAACAAATAGTAGTCCGATGGTGCAAGGTCAGGGTTAGATGGTGGATGCATGAAAACTTCCAAACCAAGCTCTCCCAGTTTTTGTCGAGTCATGAATGATGTGTGTGGTCTAGCGTTGACCTGATGGAAGACGAAGCCTTTTCTGTTGATCAGTTCTGCCCGTTTCTTTTCGATTACTTGCTTCAATCTCATCAGTTGTTGACAGTAAAACGTCAAATCAATCATTCGACTAGGCTGGAGCAGCTCATGATAGACGATTCCTTTCCAATCCCACCAAACACTCAGCATAACTTTTCGAGGCATCAATCCTGGCTTTGTCGTATTTGATCCACTTTTCGTCTTCTGTTACCACTCGCTTCAGAAATGGTTCGGTTCTATTTCGTTTCAGCAAAGAATCGCAGATATAAATTCGGTCCATTAAATTTTTCACAGACAATTCATGTGGTACTCAAACATCGAACTTCTTTATGTAGCCAGCCTTTTTTAAGTGGTTCAAAACCGTTTGATGATGAATTTTAAGTTCCTTAGCGATGTCATGGCTGCTTATGTGATGGTCCTAGTCAGTCTTTTCCTTAATTTCTTCGACTTATTCAACAATAGGTCGACCAGAGCAAAATGCATTTCTCACATCGAAATTTCCAAAACGGAAGCGAGCGAACCATTGTTGTGCTCCAGGAATTGATACAGCATCGTCTCCGTAAACTTCACAAATTTCATTGGTAACTTACTCATTATTGAAAAGCTGAATTTTTTTTCAACTTCTCTGAATTCAATTTTTTTTTGTTAAATTAAGCTTAAAGTCTCATCTTTCCAACACTAAATGTTATGTCACAATGTGATTGGTAGCACTGGAGATATACGACTGCAACGTCTTCTATCAACAAAATACGAAAAGACTTTTTCGACTACCCATTGTGAGGTTCTATTTTTAGCTACTGTAAAAGATCTTTGTAACTCCTACAAGTTATATTACAACCATATTTCTTTACTGACAAGGTAAACTTTTGAGTTTATATGTTATCTTGAAAGTCATCTCTTTAAATAACTTACTTTCCTATATCGTTACATTCCAGATCATTTCGAACATAAGATTGAAAGTGTTTGGTAAACAAATTCTTTTAAATAAAATAGCTAATACGACTAGCAACAAATTATGTTAAACTTCAAATCAGTGCAAATTTGAAAGTTGGCAGATTAGTAAGGAAAATCTAGAAAGAACTTTTGTATTACCATTCCCAAAAATGTCGTGAAATAAAAAAAGTAAAAATAACATTTTATTATTTTTTTTTACAAAAGTCGCTTTTGACTTTAATATTATTAATAGACATTCATAGTGCCGACTGTGTTCTCTAGATCTAGAAGCAGTGGCCTCATTAACTGTACTCAATGGTGGACTTACGCAAATTCTAGTAAGCAACTTTCTTTCAACTCTCTTACGCTCTTTCCAATGCATTGCAATTTTCTTTTCATTTTACTTTTATTTTGAATTTTCTTGCTTTGTTTTTGCCTTTTGTTTGTACGATACAAAGTATTTTGTTGCTTTCGGAAAAGCAGTGTCGCACTGCAACTGGTTTGGCGGCAATAAACGCTTGCATTGAACCAGACTTGTTTGCAATTTATCGATCGCCAACAACAACAAGGAAAATACAAAATTCGGCAAATGCCAAAATACGCTGAGAAGGTGAAAGTTGATGGAATTTCACATTTATTTATAGAGGAAAATGCAAATAGTTGTTTTTGGTGATGGGAACTCTACAAATATTTTAAACATTTTCAGCAGAGTGTATTTTAAAAATAGAATTCCTGACCTCTTTTTCGATAATTGATGAGATCGACAACATTTTTTCCTTTTTCTACTTGAATGTTGTTGATTAAATTTGAACCGCCTTTATTAAGACATAACTTCGCTTATTTATTGCGTCTCCTCCATCAACCGCACCTGTTGCCGATTTGACAAAGCGTCTATGTGAGAGAAAAACTCAAAAAAGGCAGCAAAACTAAAAGCAAACGACTTGCATGGCTTCTTTGACATGGAAAAAAGATGTGACTGCACTTTGGCTGTTCGCTCATCGCTTAATAAATTGATTGCATCTTGGCATTTGTACTGATTCGCTCATTTTTTATCAGCGAAGACAATTCACACAAACACACACACACATGCATGCAAAGATTCGTAATGGATATTGCACGGAGGCACGCGTGCGGTGGGGAGCACAGCGGGGCGTATGCTTAACACACGGGCTGGAAAATATTTATATACTCGTATTTATTTATTTGTTTGCTTTTGTTGCTGTTTTTTAAGTGTTATTAAGTGTGTGGAATAACTGCATTAGCTGCACATGTGAGTGATTTAAGTGAGATGCGGCGACATGAACATTTGCCACTGCGGTAAGCTAATATTTATAGATAAACAACAAACATTAGCAGAACAACAACAATAACCACAACGGCAGCATGCAGCACACAGTGATGGGATGCATCCGCTTTAGTGCATCCGTTAATTTAGAAAAACAAAAGCTGTGCAGAAAAAAGGTTATTGCATGTGTGAATGTGTGCGTGTGTGTGCTGATGTCAAATGCAATATTTAATAAAATATTCTAGGAAAAGACAACTAATAAAAAATTGTTTTAATTTTTTCTAAATTAGAACTGATTAGTAATGTTTGCATGACGCAAATGAAAAATAAAAATAATTTTTCTATCCACAAACGGAGCATTACAAGTCCTCAGAGGAGCAAAGGCCTTACTACATTGACGAATTTGAGGCTTCAGGGTTCACATTGAGCTTCTTAATGCGCGCAACAAACAATAAAAACATTAAATTGTTTTATTTGGTTTTATGGGATAAAAGAATTCCAAATTCCTTTCAAAATTATTTTGTCATAAAAAGCTTGTTCTAAATATCATTACTAGCACGCAGGACCCATGTTTAATTCATGTTCTGACCAACAATGCTTTCCGTTGCTAAAGCAAACCTTCGAGCGTATTCTCGTCATAGAAAGTTTCGCATGAAGTCTTTTATCCATTCGAACTAGGCTTAAAACACACGGGTTCCTTCATTTTTTACATAAAATTATGGCGCATATTTAATTTTGGAGGAGGGGGATCTAGGCCAGGCTTATGCAACAGTTTAAAAAATGCCGTTCTTATTTATTTAAGACCAAAATATTTTTCAAAAGCTGTAGAAAATTGCTCATAGTTCTAATTTTTGTTTTTTTTTTTCTTCTGAATTTCTGCTTAACAGAATAATTTTAATATTAATATGATCTACATTCACATAAAATTCATTTTATTCAAAGAATGTTATTGAAAGTATTATTTTTTATACAAAAACAACAAACAACTTTAATCTTAGCTTAAACTCCCCTACCTCTCGGTTCACTTTATCACTCCTCCAACTCTCACGCCTACAACACTCGCCAATTAACACTGCGATCGAACACTGTAAAACAACAATAAATTGCCGATTTTTATATATCCACACAATTATCTAAGAATTAGCGCCTCTCGCCGCCAAAATATTCCAGCTTCACGCGAACCGTTCTATACGCTTCGAGCGCTCAACAACAACTGAATATATTAAATGTTCTTTGATAGCGTCAAAAGTCAACTGCGGCCAGCGTGCACGGTCGACCAGATAAATAGATACTCGTTTTGCGAGATACTCCACTCGCCGCAGCCGCTATACGCCTAGGTGTGCATTATGCCCACCGTGAGACCGCCAAAGGGGGACGCGCATCACTGCTGCTGGCGCTGTTGTTATAGTCGCCACTGCGACTGCTGCGTTACTTCAGTTTTGCTTGCTGCTCTCTTTTGCCTCTGATAACGCTGACATTGTGGGTACTTGCATTGGCAGAGCGCTCGCATTGTTGTCTGTAGCGTGTTATTTGTTTTTGTACCGCTTAGTTGTTGCTTTTTCTTTTGCTGCTTGATTGACAGTGTTGACGTTGGCGTTGATGACTCGCATCCAAATCAAGCCCCAAATGTTAGCGCGCTAAAATTGCTGGAGCGAACATTTTAAACGTTAGTTGTTTTGTTGTTTTTGGTGTTTATCAGACATGTTTGATCAAACCATCGAACTTGCTTTAAGTAAACAATATTTTTTCTGTAGCATAAAAGTATAGCTTCAACAACATGACTTTCCAGCAACTGCTAAGAAATTTTCTTTTCAGTGAGAGTGTAACAATTTATCACTTAAATCTTTAAGGTCTCAGAAGAAAAAATCCCTTGCAATATTTTAAACTGGTAAGTCTGCTTAAGCCTGATAACTAATAATCAAAACATTGTTAATAATCCAAACAAAGGAAAGAAATATAATATATCTCTTAAGGTCTCTATCAGTTACAGATCCGTTGGAGACACTCTTATTAAATGGACCACTCTTCCATATTAAGAGTGCATTAGACAACTAATTTCTGCGCAAACAAACTAAATTCCTCCAAATAATTTCACAGAACTTAATAACTGACAATATTGGAATTCCAAAAAAGTGTCCAAAGGTGCTGAGAAAGATTTTTCTGCTTAAAATATTTCTAAAAAAAAATATATTTTATGCTTATAACCAGTACAGGTAATGGTCGAAGAAATAGACAGAAGTTGTGATTTTTGACAAAAAGTTGACAACTTTTCTTTTTAGTGGAAAATTTTACACTTCACAGTAGCTTCAAAAATCAAAATTATTATCAACAAGTAAGGAAGGGCTAAGTTCGGGATCGAACATTTTATACTCTTACAACAAGAAATCAAAGCCAGGGAAATACTTTAAGGTGTAAAACCAATCATATAGAGTAAAGTCAGCCAGATGTTCGAAAATCCTGATATTAGTTATATAGGGGCTAGGCCAAGTTTTTGCTCAAATTTATCTATTTTAAGCACAAAGATACACTGTTATGAGTAAAACATGCTCTCTTATTTTCATTGGATTAACTTACATATTGGCCGATATATGCGGTACAAAGTCACCCGGAAGTTCGAAAATCTTTATGTTAAGTATATGTGGGCAAAGGGAAGTATTGGACCGGATCCTTCTTGACATACAGATATACCATTATAAGAGAAGGTCCCTTAATTTCAGTTATATATATCACACATTGACCGAAATTTTCGATCAAAAGTCAACTATAGCTACCGGGGTCCAAATTTTCGGTATCTAGGTGTTTGAACAGTTTTCTTTGGACTTAAACAATTTTTGGTCATAAAGTGACAAACACTAAAAACATTGTTCGTGTAATGTTTTATCCCGTTATATTATTATTTTTTTTTTTTTGATTTGTGTACTGGAAACTGAACGAATCAAATGGAACTTAAAATTTTGCTATATGAAAAGTGGGCCTGGTTGTTGTCCGATTTCGTCTATTTTGGTACCCTGACATAAGAACATGAGAAGAATGTAAAGTACTAAATTTTGTCAAATCGGTTGTCCCGAGATATGGGATTTCACCAAAAAGTAGAAAGTCTATTACTTTGACTGAGTCGATTTTAAACAATGTATTTAATCAATCGTTACAATTCTTAAAAAATTTCAGAATAAGTTCCTTCTGCGTCGATGCAGTGCTGACATCGTGATTTCCAAGCCTTGAAGGCGTCACGGAAGGCATTCTTCGGAATAGCCTTAAGAGCCGAGGTGCATGCTGCTTGGATCCACTCTATCGTCTCAAAATGCTTGCCTTTCATCGGCCTTTTCAGACAAGGAAACAAAAACAGTCCGGGGGGGCTACATCTGGGCTGCGGAAGCGTTGGGATGCCGGCCTTAGTTAGGTAGCTGTTCACAAGAAAGGCGGTGTGAGCCGGGCTGATAAATTTAACATCTGGTCAATGAAACGAATACTTAGTCGACGGTCTTAGTTCAAAACTTTGCCTACACGCATCACATTGTCGGTGTTTGACGAAGTCGCAGGCCTTCCAGCACGGTCTTCAACAGGGACTTCTTCCCGGCCCTCCAAAAAGGCTTGGTACCACCGAAACACACCACTTCTTGCTAAAGCAACATCTGGGTATGCCTACTTCATCATATCAAACGTCTCTGTTGCAGATTTACCGAGTTTTACGCAGCGGAAGATATAGATGCAAGTTCTCATAAAAGATACCAGGCTATAATAGACAACAAGCAAGTATTGAATAAGCGGCAGATTTATCAAAAAATGTATGTTCTATAATTAAAACGTCCTTTAGCACATATTTTTAGTTCTTTCCATTTACAAATAGTTCCTGATCTTTGTAATAGTCGTGTGTGCTTGCATTTGCAATGCCCTTTTGAATATTCGTCCCTCATTACAGAATAATTGAAGCATTAATGGGCTATTTACATATCGCCAATTACATATTTGTACAAACACTTATAGTATAAAATGCATGCGCATACATAATATATGGTAAATACCCGTAAAGACGCATGCACATTTCCTCATAATTGCTCGAAGTCAAAGGTGTTTGTTAATTCAGCCGTACTTAACAAATTTTGGAACTTAAAAGCTTTATAAGCTCCGACTCTGAACTTTGCATGCCATTAAAAATATAAGGGAAATTGTTTTTATAATTAAAAACTTTATTTCGATATCACTGTCCATATTGTAAGTAATGGATCGTTAAAAAAGGTACAAAAATAAGCCTAAACACCCAAATAGTGAGTTTAAAAAACTAAGAAAGAGAGCACACTCTCCGCCTCACGCTCATTTATCCTTGCGCAGCTTCTGACTCGACAGCTCAATCGAGTCCAACCACAGTTTCAGCTCCGCCGGCATTTCCGGACGTGTTGCCGCTTCAGGGAAGGTCTTCATTATTTCGGTGACGTCGCAATTGGTGATGCACTGCTTGGATAACGCCACAGCGCGCACAAAACCATCCGAGAGCGTGACAAATGATTGCTCCAAGTAAATAGCCTTCTCATCCCACCAAATCAGCTTTGTTTGAATCTTGTACGGATGGAAAATGGGTATGGTGCGGCGATAGCGCACACTCGAAGCGCCTTGGACGGCGCCACCTTTGCGCTCGCGCACTTGCTCATAGAGCCCGGTCAGCGCATAGAAGTGGAAACGTGCAAAGTCCAGCTCGCGCAGATAGCGCGCGTTGTTCATGTGCCGTATGAAGATGTCCACATCCTGTGAGGTGCAGAGGCCTATTTTTGCAAGTTTGAAAAATATTGAATATGAAATAAAAATATGTGTACTTGAACTTACCATAGATGGTTGTGGTATCAGTGACCTTGCGTTTACTCTGGAACAGGCGCCCGGCCAGCACAGTGAAAACGCAGCGAATGAAGTAGTTAACATCCCAGATGATGTAGAGTATGAGCAGTATAACTAGGAAAGACATCTCGCTGAAGAGAGATAAAATGGATGCAGCAATTATGAGCAAGCGAACACACACAACTACAAACATAGATGTGTTATGTGTGCACACAACAGTTGGAGTATGTCGCAATACATAACAACAGATAACCGTAAATAATGCACGCCTTAAATGGTGGTCACAACTCTTATGAAACGCAAAAAAATTGCTTACTTTTCACATAGTAACTTGAAAAAATAAAAATTGTGTTTATTTTTAATAAAATCAGCGGAAAATACAACCAAAATATTGTGTATATTCCGCCGCACTTTACTCTCAACATGCTTGCTCTTTGTTGTAATCACCTGTCTGAACTCCCAACTCAGCTGTTTGCATAAACATGCCGATTGCAGCAATACTTAATTAATCGATTTGACATATGCCCCAAATTTAAATTAATATTCGAAATTTATACGAATTCAATTCAAAAAGCTCGAATGAATGGATTGCAACACACGTCTAGTTCGCGTTGAAAAAAAGACATAAACACCTATACCTGCCAGTCTCTAAACTCATGAATACTGAATTACCTGATTTTTATGGTTCGTTGTTTGCTTCTTCACACGTCCGCTTGCCACAACACGCCAAAACTAAGTGAATCGCTGAAAGTCTATAACAACAGCACTATATAGCACCAAGTAAGTCTAAAAGAAAAGTAAAAGTCCAGAGAGCATGTAGTGAGTGTGCTCATCAGCTGTGTGCCCAACCGCCGGCTGCCATATGTACAAGTATGTATGTATGTGGTTTACTCGTCTTCTCTCATACAATACGAGCTAGTAAAGATTATTTTGTTGTAGCATTTTTGATGCAACCGGTTTCTTCATCAGCCCTTCAACTTTTTGATGAGTATGAATGGCGAGAAAGAGCACTTTTTACCATTCTCTACGTTGATGACTACCCTACTATCAGTATTGCAGATACTTAAAATATAAAAGTAGGCTTCGATCTAACTGAAGAAATGTAGTGAGTGAGTGATTCTCTACACCGTTAGGTTGCTAAAAATATAAGATAATATTACAACTATTTTATCTGTCATAAGCTTATAAATTGGAAAACGTACCAGTATTGACCTGCCTCCAAAGGACGACAAAAGTTTTAATAAGCGTCTCCATGTTTCAGAGATATACTCAACAGTTGCAGGTTGAACTATTTCTGTTCAAAAATGTCTGTAATATACGAAATGTCCTAGTCAGAATCTGGAGAAACCCACGGAATTGTAGGAAAGCAGGCGCTCAATCGATATTCAATCAGTTACATATGAACTATGTGCCATGAAATGAGTAGAGTATATATTTAGATGAGGATTTGTCTATGTACGAGTTTTGTCTTAAGATGCTTTTTCTTTTGCCAATGTTCACCTAGACAGCACTAAGCTTGTATTTGCTAAAATTAAAGATTGCCTAAGATATATTTTTATACTCTTGCAACCAGTTGCTACAGATAAGATAGATGATAATAGTTTTGTTCACCTAGCGATTGTACGTATCGCCTAAAACTAAGCGAGATAGATATAGGGTTATACTTGTATATAAGTTGAAATCCGGTTGACTGTCTGTCTGTCCGTCCGTCCCAGCAAGCTGTAACTTGAGTAAAAATTGATATATCTTCATGAAACAAAAGAATTACGAGTTCGCAGATGGGCATAATCGGACCACTGCCACGCCCACAAATCACTATCAGCCGAAAACATATAAAGTGCCATAACTAAGCACTGTTTTTAGATACAAAACTGTTATTTGATACAGGCGATCGCAGTTGCAAGGATCACCTGTAAACAAATAAAGCTACAATAACCAAATTCGCCACACATAAATATTTTTAGAACTTCTATCGACAGTGTGAAAATGGATTTAATCGGAAGATAACCCCGCTCACTCACCATGCAACAAAACTTCTAAAAACGCGATAAATCAATAACTAACCAGAGACAATACATTTTGCCTCTGAGATGGTATGAGTTGGTTTTATGGGAGCCGATGTAAAAATTGGACGATGGGTGTGGTACCACCCACTTTTTGGTGAAATCCATATCTTGGGACTTGACCGAGCGATTTCGACAATGCACGTTGCATTATTTTCATACTCTTATGTTACAATGCGAAAATTTGCGAAATCGGACTGTCCCATGTTCTTTTTAATACCTACTATTATGAGTATGTGAAAAAAAATTGTAGATGTAGATAGGTTAAGGGATTTCAACATGAAAGCGTAACAAACAAACTCACATATTTATAACCTTAGTAAGTAAATAAGGACCCATTTTTATCTTTCAAAATAAAACGCTCCGCATTATGTTCTACAAATTTACTTGTATTTTTTTGCATACATTTACACATACAAGTAGTAAAGGTAGATTATATTAGAGATTGGCATACACAGCTACATCGCTTTAGCGCTTCACATATAATTCGGCTATAAAAAAATAATTAACTAAAACTTAATTAAATATTTTTCTTAATGAGCTCAAAAAATAAATAATTCTTTCATCTAGGCATATTCTTGCTATATAATAAGTGCAGTTACATATGCATCTATGTACATATGTATGTATGGGGTTTTACTCGAGTATTTAGACATTCATAATCATAAGCAAAGAGCTCGGTATTTCGTTCAACCGCAACTATCAGCAATTCGAGCGTAAATTTTTGCTTGACAAATCATTGTACTCAATCCACTTCTGTATCTCTGGCGGCACATCGGGTTTCAACTTGACGCGCGTCTGCCCATTCTCAGCCACATCCAGATTTGTTGTGGTCACCGCACTATTGTCCAGGCTCACTGTGGAGCTCACCGTGTTGTGCGACGCTTGCAGTTGCATACTTTTGGGTGCCAGCAGGTCATTCATCACCTCCTCCGCGGAGCAATCGACAATGCGTTGCCGGCAAATTGCAATGGCGTGCACAAATTGATCGGAGGGCCGCACGAAACGATGCTCCATGTAAACGGACTGATCGTCCCAGTAGATGATCTGCAAAAAGGAAATGAGAGGATGAGCAGCGTTACAAAAAAGTAGAAATTTTAGGGTATTTTTTTTTTAAGGTGGTACTCACACGCGATTGTATGTGAAAACGGTGATAGGGTCTGATAAATCGCCGATAACGTATGGTGGCTGCCCCCTGAAAAACTGAGCCACCCTTCCGTTTTATGGTGCGGTACAAATCTGTGCGCTCGTAGAAATCCACGCGGGCAAAATCCAGTTCGCGCAAATAGCGCGCATTGTTCATGTGATAGAGCAGCCAATCGATGTCGTTGGTGAGGCAGAGACCTACGTAAAAATTAAAAATTATTTTCTGTTAATAAGATATTATCGAATACATGGTGAAAATAAATGCGTAAGTTAATATTTTAGTGGCTCGGTGTTTCGAAAATAGTTATAGACTTTAAAAATTTAGATGTTAAACTTTTTTATCTTAAATTTTATTTCTCACAATTTCTTCTAAAGGGGTTTTCAATAACAAGAGTTTTAAATAAAACAAAAAAGGTTTGGAATATCAATGAAACTCTTTATTCCTGTAATAGTACATTCGATACCATACTATATGAAACTCGATTTCTTTCGCATGTCCACCACGGGAACTCAATTTTCGACGATTTTCAATCATAAATCAGCCGATATTGTTGCAATTTGAGGTTCGATATTCGTACGAAGTTCATCAGTCGCTTCTTGGCATAGACCATAGACTTGACGTAGCTCCAGAGGAAATAATCTAAAGGTGCCAAATCGCACGACCCAGGCAGCCAATTGGCTGTGCCATTTCGTGAGATAATACGTTCAACAAACTTGGCTCGATTATGACATTCGCTGTGTGGGTTGTAGCGCCGTCCTGTTGAAACCACATGTTGTCCAAGTCCATATCATTCAATTCGAGCCAACAATAATCGGTTATCATTGAGCGGTAGCGATTCCCCTTCACAGTAACGTGGCAGTCTTGATCATCACGGAAGAAGTACGGCACAATGACGCGGACAGCCCATAAACCGCCCCAAACCGTAATTCTATCGAAGTAGATGTGGATTGTTGCCTGACCAATAACGCATATTTTGCTTATTGACGAAGCCAGAAATGAGCATCATTGCTGAAGATGATTTTTAGATGAAATTTTCAAGTTGTTGCCCAGTCCAATTCACGAACATACAACGATTCTGATGATCAAGCGGCTTCAGTGTTTGCGTCAACTTGATCTTATAAGGATGTAGGTCAAGATCTTTTCACAAAATTCGCCACAACGACGTCAAAGAGATGCCCAACGCTTAAGAACCAATATTCTCGACACTACGCGTACTTCTTTGTCTACTTTTGTAGCGTCCTTATTGAAAACCCCGTTATTTTATTAAAAACAATAAAAAATGTTAACTTCGGTAGCACCAAAGGTGAAATATCAGATATTGTAGCGTTGTCTTAGAAAGTCATATTTGCCAAATTTTATAAGAATACCTTGTCAAATAAAAAAGTTTTCCAACCAAGGCATTCCTATGCTATAGTAGTCTGATATAAAAAATTTCTTCATATATTATAGCGTTGTCTCCGAAATTAATATATGCAAAATTTGGTAAAGATATCTCATCAAATAAAAAGATTTTCACACAAGGACTTGATTCCGATTGTTCAGTTTGTATGGCAGCAATATGCTACATATAGTGATCGGATCTAAACAATTTCTTCGGACATCGCATTTTTGCCTTAGACAATACAAATTTTTGGAGAGAAATGCACATGTGCAAGATTTCAGATCGGTTTCTCAACTATTATTATATTAAGTGAATCCCTAATATTACGTATACGCATAGTAGTCTCGAACAAATCATCATTTCAGCAAGTAAAGAGTTACGTATACGCAGTGTAAGCACCAAGTCCCTACAGACATTTTTGCACAATTTCTATGCCTTCCTAGCTCTTAAAAGTAACAGTCATGCATACAAATGTATTGTACTTGAATACTAATGCAACGCGATTGGTGTCAATAATAACATTTATTCATACATTTACATTCCTTCAACGGCATTACCTTGAACTTGGCTAAACTAATCACTTAAATGAGTAATAGGATGCCTCATTCGCAGGGTTACGACTCACGCGGTGCGCTGCTCGCCACCAAAGCTTATTGCGATAATAAATGTCAACGTCGAAGTGGCTGAGAAATATTCACTCCAAGGCACACAGACACACACACGCACAAAGCATACATAGATTAATGTAGATATGGTTTTGATGGAGAAATGGCGAACACTTTCGTTTATTACACAAACATAGAAAATGAAAAGTGAAACCTCCGAAAGTATAGAATGTTTTTCCTATTGCTTAGCAAACGCAAATGGAAATCGAGTAGAGAATAGCGCCATGCAAGAAACGCATACGAATGTGATATTCTCACCCTGCTGAAAAGCTTTTTAGAAATATTTACTAAATATAATGGCTGTTGATACTCACTACAAGAGTCATTAATCTGTATACTCAGTTATTTTCTAATATAATATTAAACACTAGAATATTTATTATTTGCAATTTTATAGATATTATAGACCAGTAACAGTCATGCATAATATTTCCAAATTAAAATTTCCCTATAGGCCCCTTTGAGAATGCAGACAATGGCAAATAATGCTCGTAATGGCGCTTACGTAAGCGCAAGTGCACGTGTCAATCACATGTGGCAACCGCAGCTGAAATACCGAAAGTTTCTAGTATACATTCTTTAACGGCACTTTGCAACAAATGTGCCTAGTGCATAGCTTCCATCAGAACATTTTCATTTCCATGTTTTCTACGCTAATTCCACTAGTTTTGAGAACAAAAATGTATCGTTAAATATGTATGTTTGTTCCGCTGTTAAAGCGCAAATAAGTCAAGAATTTCAACGGCAACAATGAAAGTATCTTATAACAAGTTCTAGGGTGTTCGAGGTCAGATTTATGGCATATCTTCAATTATTCCAACTTTTAAATAATACGCTTTTGTAATACTTTATACTCATATATTCAAAGCAAAATTTTCGTACTCCAAACGAAGAATCAGAAGATTTCCGACCAATTCAGGTCTCCATGATACTAATATACTTCTTTAAACTTCAGTTCTGGTCCACAGGTTTTATAATAATTTTCAACTTTTCAATTGAATTCTTTATTGGCGTAGACCGCGCTTACGTGATCAGTCATTCTTCCTTTTCACTGTTTGGCGCCACTTGAGAGATTCCAAATGTAACCAGGTCTTTCTCTGCCTAGTCTTTCCTACATAGTGGGTACCGCATCGAATACTCTCAGAGCTGGAGTGTTTTCATCCTTTCGGACGACATGACTTTGCCGCCGTTGTACATCTCGTACTGCTCATCGCTCCATCGACTGCGGTATTTATAAATCATCATAAATCTACCGCAGAATCTTTATAAGAATAGACTGACTTAGAGTTTGGTCTTTGTTCGTTCAGAGAGGAATTTACTTCTCAATTGCCTACTCAGTCAGGAATAGCAACTGCTGGCAAGAGTTATTTTGCGTTGGATTTCGAGGCGGACATTGTTTTTGGTGTTAATTAATGCTGATTCCAAGATAGGTGAAATTTTCTACGGCTTCGAGAAGTTATGACTGTCAGTAGTGACGTGGAAGCCAAGTCGCGAATGCGACGGCTGTTTGTTTGATAACAGGAGATATTTCGTATTGCCCTCGTTCACTACCAGACCCATTTGCTTCGCTTCCTTATCCAGTCTAGAGAAAGCAAAACTAACAGCGTACGCCAGCAGCTGTACACTTTTATAAAAGATTGTACCTGCTCGATTAAACTCTACAGCTCGAATTATTTCCTCGAAGAGTAGATTGAAGTAGTCGCACGACAAGGAGTCGCCTTGTATAAAACATCGTTTGGTATCGATCAGTTCGGAAAGGTCCTTCCCGATCTTGACTAACCTTTTGGTATTGCTCAACGCCAGTTACACAGGATACCAAATTCAGACATAGCAGCATAAAGGCTGCTCCCTTTCTTATTGTCAAAAGCTGCTTTGAAATCGACGAAGTGGTGGTGTGTGTCGATCCTTTTGGGATAGAGTTATGTGTAGAAGTTCGCGCTAGTGAGAAAGGTTCTCTGAGCGCCATTCACTTGGGCCATACATATGGCTCAAGCAGCTCACGACTTCCAGTCTTAGACCAAGTTTAGAATAAACTCACTATCGTGCAGTACGTGGATCCTTGTACGAGAACTATGATAGTAAGGTCGGTCTTCCTACATTTTTTCCGGCAGCAGAAGCGAACCTCGCTTTTTCTTCTTTCGTCCGGTTGGTATTGCAGTTTAGTCTGTCATTGACATTGACCGCCGCTTTATATATAGCTTTCGCGTTCAACTCCTCCTTGCTGGGTTTTGCCCTGGGTCTGGTCTTCAATGCCGAACCAGCACCCTTAGCGCCACCACCAGGTACCAAATTACATTCTACTCCCCCAGTCTCGTTAGCAAGACCAAGTTATATATGGATATATACCTCTGCTTTAGCTAGACGCCGCCTGCCTTCATCGCCCAGACCTGATCTAAGAAGTAAACCAGTTGCCAAGCCGAAACGGTGATGGCAGCGATTCCATTGCCCAGTCTGCACCCCCGTGGAGGAGATTTTCCGGTGTAAAAATCTCGGACCAAAACTTAGTCAACACCTAGTCGTAATATATAACTATACTATCTTATGTTCTGCTCCTCTTTTCGGTATATACTTGCAAATTAAGTAAATGAACGGCTTTCCAAATTCTTTTTATAATCAATATTCGGCTGACCACGAACATAGCCCTAACTTGCTTGACATTTTTACAATAAATATTTGGTGTTTTTCAGCAAAACTCACCGCCAACTGTGGTCGTCTCCAAAATATGGCACTTTCGCTTGACGAAGCGCGCCAGAATCACACAAAGGCACATTCGCAGGAAGTAATGAAGTTCGAAGAGGGCATAGAGCACCAGCCCAGTAATCAGCAAGCAACACCACCAAGGCAGCATAATCGGAAGCGTATAAGTTTACCACCAAAATATAACTATATATATGTATGTATATGCACTTATATATGAGTGGATGTTTGTGTGCTTAAATAAGCCGAACTTGCGTGCTAAAACCGGCACCGGAACCAACTCGAAGGAGCAACAAATTTTATTTGATCGGCTGCCTTTCCATGTGCTAGCGTGACAAGCGAGCAGTTGCACTACAGCATTTTATGTTGTTATTGTTGTTACTTTTAATTGCGGTTGGCTTATGTATAATTAGCTGCACTAATATGGATTCGAAACTGTAATTACTCTATGCATTGCAGTGGCTTCGTTGCACAATCAAAAAGGATTCACGGCTCCACCAAAGGGTGACTCTGACGGTGTAGGTTTAATTTAGTTTTTTTTTTTTGTTTTTTCGAGTGAGTTTTGTACTTTCTGTAAGTTTTGCCGTATAATTTCAATTAATTAAAATAATTATTTGCTAAAATATTTTCATTTATAATTTCTTTTGTTTTTGCTTTTTGGCATTTGGTGGGAGATTAACAAGTGTAAGTTTAATTTACTGTTAGTGAAATCTACATTTTAATTATTTTTTTCACTACTGTTGTGCCACTTTACCAGGATTTTGAATTTTCCACTTTCTTATTCTTTAGACTTCAAAATATCATTTGATTGTTTTTGTTTTTTTATTATCTTTACTGTCAATTTGTTTGCCTTTTCTTTCGCGCTTATCAAAAGTGGGTCATGATCCTTTTCATTTCAGTGTCATCTTGACGCTTAGTGGAAGCGGAAGAGCGCACACTTACAACACACACTTATGTAAACATAACTGTATATATGTAAGTAAGTGTAAGCACACTTAGTCACTCAGTTTACTACAATTGCTCTATATTACTTGTTTCTGCTAGTTGCCACTGCCAATTCCTCGAAGCCTTATTCACACCCGACAGGTCAGGTGATGTTGCAAGCAATGTTATGCATATGTGTGTGAAATTGTTAGTGTAGAAGTTGTACGAATTCAAATTTAATAATTGTTGCCGTTTTTGTGCATCACACTGCCATAGTTCTTGCTTTATTTTGTGTACACAATGAAATTCTTCTACTCACATACCTACGTATGTATGCATTTGTGTATACACTTTTAAGGAGTGCTAATAATTGATATATTGACCGAAAAACTTTGTATACAATAATTTGCGGAAGTGCTTGCTCGCTTTTGCATACTTCTTGTTTGCAGAAAGTTTCTCACTTTACACGCCTAAAAGCACACAACGAAATGTGACAAACAAAAAACTTTCGTCGACGTCAATTTCACCACCACTAAATACCAATTTGGGGGTCTGCATATGCATAATAAGTACTAAGTATTTAATTCTAGAAATTCTCTACGATTTTCACTTATTTCTGAAGCGCAGCATTTCGTGGCAACAACTAAATAACTACTAAGCAATTTGAGGTCGAAAAAATGTTGGGCCCTCAGGATTATTATTGTGAAAATTTTGACATTTTCTCTGCTCTTTGTAAGCGTCTGCGCATTAGTGAGACGAAAGAGCGTGCAACACGTGGGAGACTTGTACTGTAGCAACAATAACAATAACAAAATACAAACGTTTATTTATTGTGAAAGGAAAAGGCGGAACTAACCGAGAAAGCTGATAATAAAAGATATTGTGATTTCTTAGCCGAGTGGAAAACAGCGCCAGACAAAAGTGCTGAATGACTAACCTACCACAAGGCTGCGTATACATACATACATAGTTTGTAGATATGTTCGCACTACCTTACGCCGCTTCTAAAACATCATCAGAGGTGGCTCAGCATGCGACTAAAGATTTCATCAATTTTTCATAAAGCATTTTAGGCGCTTGGCCACATGAGTTGCGAGCCTAGAGTTGTGCTTAAGAAGCCTCCATAACCTCATTTCCTTCATTTTTCATGTTTTATCTAACAGAAATATAAACATCTGCTTCCATATTTGTTTCTTAATTTATTTTTCAAAAATGTTAGTTAAGTAGTTTATACATTGCAAGTAATTACCACAAGTAAATAATATTTATCTTATTAATATTTATGTGTGTATATGTATTTATAAATCAATAAAAGGCGCACTTTACACGGAATTTAAATTATTACAGGTTTATTATTGAACACTTTATTTATGCTTTAGGCGGTAAGCTTAGAGGGGCGTTTGATGGGCAGGCAAATTTACAAGGGAATTGCAAACAATAATCGTCTGTTAACAGTTATAAAATATTTGTATAACTCTGACGGCGGAAACTAATTCTTTATAATGTAACGGTTTGTGTATATTATGCTTTTGTTCGATTTGTTTCAGTTTAACTGAAAAATAACAGTAAGATCGATGAAAATAGGTAAAAGAAAAAATTATAACCAACAAATTTTATTTTGACTCTCACTCGACCGCAACAAATACTCAATAACATTTAATGCGAGTTAAGTGGATTCCTCAGCAATGCATTTCAAGTAAATTTGTAATTATTTTTTTTTTTTATTGCTTTTGCACAACGTCCACTCACAACTGTTGTCCTTATGGTTTCTGTGTGCGTTAAGTTATGAGTATGTTGGCTTAGACAGCAATTTTATGTCATTTTTTATGATTATATTTTGCTTCTTTAAATCAGGCGATTGTTGCTTAAATGCGCACTTCACGCATATAATTTCAAATTTCTCTTAAACGAAAATGCGCCTTACTACTTTTGGCTGACAATAGGCATTTTATCAATTAATATATATTGTTCATAAATATTAAATTTAGAGTTATATTTCACGTCCCATATTTTATGCTATTTGCGCAAATTATGTCTAATTGTTATATAAAAATTTACAACTCCAATTGTAAGCTTTTCACTGTATGCAATTTTGAGGTTATATTTTCAATTTGGCTGCTGTTTTATTAAGTTACCACACACTTGCAACTAAGAGAGTTCTTGCACTCACCTTGAGAAGCATGAATTACAGTTATCAAGAAATATATTAAATCACTGTTATTCAACACTGTAGCGATTAGTTTTGCTAAATTTCCGCAACCGACTTCATACTGGCTAATTTTTATAAAAAAAATTATATGAAAAAACTCTTGTGATATGTATAAAAAAACAAAAACTCGATGTGGCTTTGTGTGTTCAAGAATATATAACGCACTTTAATATACAAATTATCAAATATTAATTAAATAAATGTTTCACTTTGCGGTAACTTAAACATAAAGTTACAATAAAGCTGCTGTTGTCGTTTTTTCTTGCATAAGATAATCACTACAATCACTATTTAACTTAATTGCACTCCATAAATGTACGTGTGTAGGTGTACATTAGCCGTCGTATATTTACATATGAGCCGAAATATTTATGCATTAGTTAGCTTAATATTAAATTTTTTTTCTTTCGTTATACATGTGTTTCTTACTTTTTTTATATAAACCATTCCTATATAACTATGTAAATATGTTTGTAAACTTATTTGTGTGTATATGCATTTCAGCGTCGTTATCAATTTATTATGTGTATGTGTATAAGCTAAATTAGTTGCGTCGCTGTTTTAGTTCCTTTTTCATTTGTGTTTTTACACATTTGTTAATCCAAGACATTTGACAGTTTCCAAGCACACAACACAAGTAACAGTTAATTCACAATTCGTAGCCGATTAATCAAGGACAACAACTTAATTTAATTACTGGTATATTAAGATAGATAACCTCTGTCATTGGAGTTTCTTTATATTCATTATAATAAACTGCTTAGTTCTCGTCATGCTGATGAATATGACAAAGCTCATCAAAATCACAACTTGACACATGTTGTTCATATTGTTCTTTTAGCGTTTTTAAGCTGCAGAGATCTTGATCTTGTGGACAGCCGGGCAAGCGAATCGGACGTTCTTGATGCAACGTTAATACCATGGGACCATTTTCTTTATTACACCTAAGAAGCGGGCGGATTATCATTGGGTGTCAGACAAATATTAAATTTTAATGTTTCGATTCACTTACTCATACAGCACAAAAGCTAAATTCGTGGCGAATGCGTCGATCAGGCTAGTACGCCAGGCGCGTTCACGCCCAAAATCACGATATGTCAAAGGCTCGGCATCTTTATAGAGACCAAGATGAGCTAAAACCTTCAACAAAGTGCCAGAGTGAGTAAAGTAAAATGTAGCATTCGATTTGTTGGAATTCGGACTAAAACGAACAAAAAATTAATTATTTAAATATAAATTCTGAGGACAGAAATTTATTTAAGTGACTACAAAAGGAATTTTTAGCAAATTTAGTTAGAAAATGTTTATAACAAACTAATAAAAGAGTCGAAAGTTTTGAGAATGTATTCGAAATAAAGAAAATATAATGCATTATTAATTAATTTCAAATATTTTCCCTCGCCTTACACTAGATTACTCCTACTACGAGTACTCACTCAATATGTTCAAACATATTTTTAATCGCTGCACAGGCCATGCGATGGGTGATTTCATAACCATAGCCGTCATTCCAAAAATACTCTAGATCTTCGAAAAATTCGAAAGCTTTAATTGTGTCCCGATTGAATAGACTACACCACACAGAAGGTTCTTGACCCCGATACCAAGCTGTCTCAAAACCGCATATCGTATACATGAGCTTTGCGTCTTCGGCTGTAATATTTTGAATTTGTGTGCGACGACGAATGTAGTTAACGGCATCAATTATTTCGGGTTCGTGCAGGAAACGCTCTGAATTGTCAAATGTCTTTGGATTTTTATCAACATCGATTTTCCATTTGCTGCAAAGTTTATAAAACTGCAAGGAAACAAAGAGATTAGAGTAAAAATTAACAACAAAAATAGGAACATAATCAAATAACTAAGAAAGGTATCCATGCATACATACACCAAACTAGTACAACATAATCATAATAAAACATTTTGTTATGAAACTTTTATTTTCACAAGTCTGTTCAAAACCACTGTCAAATTGACAGATCATCATTTCTCCCGATTCATGTACCTGCAGCAGGTTCGTAAACGACGACTGTGTTGTCGACACAACCCACCGCCAGCGCGGCCTTGTGCGAGTGGAACGACAAGCAGGTCGGATAGCCTATTTTCGTGCCCATAAAGCCCTCATTGCCGCGCAATGTGTTGAGCGCTCGCCCGTTCTCCTGATGCAGCGCAATGCCCTGGGCACTGCCGCACGCCAAGAGGTCTGCTGACGGATGACTAGCAATCACGGCCACATCAACGTTCGCCTCCCAGCTCTGCACTGCAGCTGCTTGCCGCAAATCGAAGACACGCATTCGACCTTGTGAACAACCGGTGACCAGCATTGGTTGATTCTCCTTCATGCAAGCAGATAATATGGCACCGGTGTGCTCCCGAAAGACACAAATCCGCGACTCTTGCGGCGACTGACGTTTATCGAACAGGCGCACACTCCCATCAGCACAACCCGCCACCACAATGCTGCTGTTTAGATTATATGAGAATGGTGCCAGCACTTGTACACTCGTCTCACTGCCGATCGGTATGTCACAGTACTTCAGCTCACGTTCAACGTCCCAAATCCGTAGGTAACGCGAAATTCCACCACCCACCACCAAGTGCTGTCGACATTGCTGCCAAGCAGTGACTATGCCCGTGCGCATCATATCACGACGGTGCTTCAGGGAGGACGAACCAGAGCCACTGCCACTGCCGCTGCCGCCACTTCCATAGGAACTAGTGTAGGCGGCGTTCATTGCGGGTATGCCCTCGAAGGCAGTGATTAGCTGCGACTCTGGATGATCGTCTGTGCCGGGTTGCCAAACTCGCACCACACCGTCCTCGTGACCGACCAGTATCAAACCGATGTCCTGGGCATTCAAGAATTCAATGGCACTAACGCGAGATGTTAAGCTTTGCTGTTGTTGTTGTAAATATTGCTGCTGATGATGCTGCAAGTGTGCAGATGGCGACGAGGACGCTCCACCGGATTCACCCACATGGTTACGCGTCGCCGCACTGCTGCCCGCCTGTGGTATATAGGATCGCACCGAATTCCGAGCCCAATCGTAAACGAGCACCTTTTCTTTATAGGCTACAGCTAGTTGCGGCTCGTATGGCAGTAATTTAACAATGGCAGGCGTGTGCTGGGTCTTCAGCATGCATATTTGGGTATCAATGCGGCTTCCGCGTATGTGTTGCTCTTTCGCTTGCCGACGTATCAGCTCGTTACGATGAAAACGAAAGTGGCGAGAGCGTAACTCAGGCGAATTCGTGTCGGCGGGGAACACCTGCTGTCCTTCTGTACCTTCTGCGGAGGCATAGCGATTCTTTCCAGGTCGCATGAAGTACGAATTGGCCCATGATATGAACTCAGTTTGCAGAATTGGCTTAAGCACGAATTTCGGTTCGTAGTTGTTTTCGCTCGTGCTACTATGTGCTGAACGTGAACCCTCGCCGCTACCACTGCCGCCTACTGCATTGATACTTAAGCCAGCCACTCCACCGACGGCATTGCCAACGCCCAACATGCCCGTACTGCGACTACCATTTAGTTGTGCGCAACTGTCCGTTTCATCGCCCATCGAGGTCGTCCGCATCTTGCGTTCGCCACTGTTTATTACATTGGCAGGTAGCAACTTTGAATTGCGGAACTTGTTTGCCCAGTTGCTGATATTTGGGTGTCCCACTTGTGTACCGCCGCCGCATACTGGCGGTGACTCTCCACTCAAAAAATTGCCACGCGTTGACGGACTCGGTGGCAAACTGACACTTGAATTGCACTTGTCACTTGTAGCTTCTTTGGCGGTAATCAAATCAACCGACTTGTCACGAACGTAAGCAATGATTTTCTGCGCCGTTTCCGCCACCTCCGGAAAAGGATCATGACCTAGATTGTAAATACCTTGCCACAGACGCAAAAATATCGACTGAAATGGTATGGCACTGGAGACCATGTTTGATATGGAACTGGAGCTAGCGCCTCGACGCATAGACACATGGCGTTCCAAACTGTGCGTCGAGTGGTGTACAATAGATGGGCTGGGTGTATTTGTCATGCCATGACTTATGCTGGCGCTGCGCTCACTACCGCTCACGGATGTGGTTAGTGCCAAAGCGGGATTCGAACTACTCATTTGCTCTTGCATGTAAACAGTGACGAACTGCGACTCAAATAACAGCACCATCCATTGTAGAGCTGCCGCCAACTCTAAGCGCACCAAAGGTGACATATCTTCACCCACTGTATCCAGGAGAGTAATGGCGATTATGCGATCAATATTATTGGCGTGCTCCTCTCGATCCGTGACTGAACTAATGAAAGTGCCCAGCGCAAAGACAGCAGCCGCACGTACTTCCGGTATGGGATCCTTAAGTAGCGGATACAGTTTTTCGTGCGCCAAGTCGCGCACACCAGACCATCGGGCTTTCTCAAAATTCTGCCAAAGCATTCCTGAGTGTAATAGTAAAAAAATGGTTGAGAAATTGGTAAGTGTATGTATATTTTATTTGCTACAGCTTTTGATGAGCTTAGTTAAACAGTATGTGACGTAAAATTTTATACATCAAAAGGAAACTCCAAGTCATCAGAATAGAAGCAAATCATTAACAAAACTAAATACATTTCATTGTCGTACCTAAGCATATGGCCAGCCATTGACGTAGCAGCCAACTTTCGTCGTTCAGTTGTTCCAAACAAATAGACACCAATGAACCTTGCAAAGCACTCGTTTTGCCCAGCAAGAAGTCATTAACTATGCAAGCCAACACAAATGCGGAGAGCGTGCGATGTTCCTTGGAAACTGATGTATCTTGTAGTACTGATAGAAAGTATTTATGCTCCTTGACCAAATCCACCTGACAATTTGGGTCGACTGCAAGTATTTTGGCCCATATAAATACCAGTACTGGACGCAACTCTTTCGCCGAGCTTTGTAGTAGTTTAAGTACGTAAGGGAAGATGCCTACACCCAGAGCTAAATTCACCGCCCATGGACCCAGGTCGAGGAAGCGTGCTAGTAGTTCTAGTGCACGTAGACGGTGCACTTGCGACAGCAGAACTTGTAAAACTATGGGTAACTGCTCTGGAGGAGATCTTGATTCGGATTCACGATCGAGCCAAACTTGGAAAGCCGTTAGTTGTTGTTCGAAAAATGGTAATTGACGATATGGTGCACCTTTCTCCAGTATTTCAGGCAATTGCTGTAAAGCGTAATCGACAACTAAATCCCAAGCAGACCACATGTGATGCCGAAAGCAGGGAGGTAATGCTGGATGCGAAACAGGTGTGCAATCATGTGAACGTAAAATTCTTTCAGCAAGTAGAAAGTTGCGAAATAGACTGGCAACTAGCAAGTCTTGCCTAAATAAGCGCTGAAATAGTTCGCGTGGTAGCGTGTTCCAAGCAATGGTGTCGGTTATTGCGGTGAATATCCAATTCAACTCGCCCATCATTGTCCGTCGATCATTTACTTTTCCGGGTATTTTATCGACCTGCTCACTTTGAATGAGCGGTACTAATTCGAATTTCTCCTGCATTGTATACCATTTTAATGCGATATTGATGGGCGTCGTTAGGCAGGAAGTAAAGAGATCTGCAGGAAGATTGGCATTCATCGGCAATATCTCATTGACCGAACAGGCGGCCAAATGTATGCAGTTTTTATAGCTTACAAATGGCGTCAGCAGAGAAGATGCCTGCCCAGATCCAATGCGTTGACTAGATCTCTCTAAGTCTCTTTCATGTTGTTCTGCAAATTGCTGGAACGAATTTATAATTATGCCGGCGTTTGAACAATCGTATACGTAAATTGATGGTGCACCCATCCAGCTTTGTAACTCAAATATGCTTAAAGGTATGTATTGTGTGAACGTTTTATTGAACACCCAAATTTCACCATTTGCCGTGGGCTTTGGCACGCCATGCCCATTGTAATGGAATAGTATGCGCTCACCTTTCGCATTGCGGCGCAATGAAGTGCACAACTTCTTTACATCTTCTGATGTTGGATCATGACATTTCTTATAACGCGCACGAGGCTGCCATCGTTCATATTGCATTTGGAGATTATTACCTATCAGTTCCATAGCTTTTGGTGCTGATACAGAAGACGGGTCAACCCAACACTCCAAGCGTGCACATGGTTGTATTTTAACAACGTCCGGTGGATCAACGCCTATGTTAAGGCAGAGCACTAACACCACACTAGCGGTTTTCATACGTTCTCGTATGCGCCATGCCACTGCTTTGCATTTTATGCCCTCTATTCTCTCTTGATGCCGTTTAGCTTGAAAACAGAGTGGACAATGTTTGTCAGGCACTATAATACCAAAGGAGCCATTTGTCAACTGTTGCAGAATCGGTAACATTTGTGGATTATCAGACATCGACGTTTTCCTGCTGCTAACCATTGAGGTAGAAAGACGTCCATAATTGCGAACACTATCCATTTATATACAAAATTTCGGGATCAGCTTACTCCTTTTGATATACTGCAAATATCAATAACAGTCTGTCAAAAGGTCGATTATAAATGACCCTGACCGACTTTAGGCCGACTTTGCCTGTGACACTTATTTTCCCAATTAGCTGGCTGAACTTC
This sequence comes from Bactrocera tryoni, assembly GCF_016617805.1. Lineage (NCBI taxonomy): Eukaryota > Metazoa > Arthropoda > Insecta > Diptera > Tephritidae > Bactrocera > Bactrocera tryoni. The sequence continues at coordinate 5,080,111 of NC_052502.1, forward strand.
CAAATTTGAGTTGCTTATAAAACTTCTGCACTATGTAAAAATATAGCTGCGTCCAAAAGTTTTTGTCGATCGGTATATAATGCTCAACACTTTGAAGCCGCTTTTTGGATATCTCAGACCCACCTAAGCCCGATATCCCGTAACTGTTCAATACATAGAGCAATACAATTTGTCGATGGAGACTAATAACAAAGCACAATTTTTGTTACATTCGCTTTATAACACATCACTTTTGCGCATTTTGTATGCACTTAACGACTTTAATGCGTTTCTAACTTTTAATTACCACAATTTTTTTACTTTTAATTGAAAACCACGTTAGACTGAAAAATACGCAGCATTCTTTTAATTCCTTACCGCATTTGACGTTTGTATTAAGTTTTATTGGTTATTCTGCTTTAGTTGGCAGTTCGCGTCTTTTGTGTTTGCTTGCCCCTTTCGTCAATAACATTTGAGTTCAGCCGATAGAGTTGCCGTTGTTTATCACAGCATACAAATTTTAACCCTAACACTACTCGAAGAAATATTTCCATACTACTATTAATTAACATGTGGTATAGAATTTAAGACTTTCCAAAATAAAACTTATCACATTCAACAAGATTAGGTGGTAGGAAAATATATTCACTCACCCTTAAAACTGGGTCCTTATGTACAGCCTCTGGGTATTCTATCGGTGCAATGTTTTCTCTTCCAAAAAGGCCAGAGGTAAAACTCTCTGCGCTCTTTAGTGTGCGCTGCGTCTTCGTATATTTAAAATAATATAGGTTAGGATCATACTCGTCAACTAAAAGGCTTGGAAAACGTTTTTGCATTCGTTCTGCCAATTCCTCCAACTCTTGCTCCCCTTCACTGGTAAGATATTTCTCTTCTTCGCTGTTAACATCAAAACGCCAACGACGTAATCGAGCCAATTCTTCAGGGCATAACCTAGTTTGAGGGTTCGTTACAATCTCCTCCTTCAATCGACCTAGCTTTGATTTTGCTCCCTCAATGTGCTCTTTGCTGGGATTGCGCGTACCATGCCTTATCACTGACCAAATACGAGTTGGTCGACATTCTATTTAAGATGATGAAATTAAATATTAATTATATTATAGTAGCTTTAAGTTTCCATATTGTATTCATCGTACCACTATACGTGATGGGTTTATCGTCCAAGTTTGCCACAACGCGATAAGGAGTTTTCGTAGATAGGTGAGACTCGATATCTTGTCGTTTTAGTTGTGAACATTGTGGCTCCAATAACAGCTCTACAGAATCCGACGCAACTTGCTCTGTTTTAGCAACAGCGTGTAGCACAAGACACCCAATGTCAATCAACAAAAACAAATGGACTAGGCACTTTATCATTTCTGCAGTATTCCACGTGAATAGTTGCAAAAATTTGTCAATTAAATAAAACAGGAAATTTAGTTAAATTATAAAATAGGAGAGGACACACAAATTATAAAAATTACACACGACAGAAGAAACAAGAAACAGTGAATAAAAAGAAATGTCAAATATGTAAACAAATCTTAACAAATATATACATATGAAAGCAGCACAAGAGACAAACTCCCACAAAATCCAAAACAATGATGTGCTGGCAAATACCGGCTTTAAAAATAATGAGTAATTACGGAGCGAATTCTGGTAAGACTTGACGTTTTTAAATGATGTTTTAAAGTTTATATGCAAAATAAATAAAAGTACACATATTGTAGTTACTTTTTGATGTTCACAAAAAGTTATAAAATTAGAAAAGAATGTATAATTTATTACAGGCTAATCCAATAATTTTTATTTGACTTAAACAGTTTTCTTAAAACAGTAATGATGTATGGTTGTTGTATATAACTATTGGAAACAGTCCTAAAAATGTAGATACGATTGTCGTCTGTAAAAGGAGTGTTAGGATTCAATTAATATATACATATGTAGTATTTTAAGTTACAATAAGCGGTAATATAGTAGATACATGGTTAAATACAAATCCAATTTAAAAAATATTCGGGATTGACATCGAATTAGGCCAGTGTGTTTCTGTGGGAGTCTACAGTTTCACTGCAAGTGATAGAACTGAAAACTAAAAAATGCCAATTAAAGAGTTATAATAAAATACTTTGATGATTTCATTATTTACCTGTCTATATATTCTAATAACGATAACTTCGACTCCCGACCCCACGAATTCCATATATACATTGATAATTATTTAAATATTTGCATAGATAGCATATGGGCGCTCTAAATATGTACACACGCTCACACAAACACAGAAAGCAAGTGTAATCATCTGGCGCGCAACGACCAACCCCACTATTATCGTTTATAAAGCTTGCATATACTCATATGTACTTGCCTACATATGAACATGTGTGTGTATGTCATGGCCAAGTGCGTGGCCAACTCAGAACAGCGACAGCCGCAGCAAAAGCAACAACAGCACGAGCATTAAAAACGGCAGCAGTGATGACTGTATGCTTTTGAGCCAAATCGAGATGCGCTGCCGTGGAATCAGTAGTTTGCGGGTAATCGAGCGAAATGGTTGAACGATTCGGCTTGGCTTCACGAACGCAACAAAAGCCAATGGCAATAAAAACACACTAAATATATGTACTTGTAAATATTGCTAAAATTATAGTCTATGGAAAGTTGTATGAATTCTTAAACGCAAAAATAGTGAAACGCGAAAACAAAGTAAAACGCATAATCAAAATTAAGTGAGTGCATGTAAAAACCGAAAGCAGAGGCTTGTGTATGCATATTGCTTGAATATGGTTGCGAATTCATAAGCCAACACGAAGGATAACAGCCATATAGTACGAAGTACTGTTATATACATATGTACGTATAATTCGGATTCGGTGGCGAATTGAGCGGCACACTTACATTTATATGCATGTATCAACATGTCTACGAACATATAATATGAAATTGAGTGAAATGTGTATTAGGTGCAAAACAAAAAAAAATAGCAAAGTGAAAAAATAAATAATAAATTTGTATATATGTACATATGTATGTATGAATGAGTGCGCATATGTTTGTACGCCTAAAATGTATCTATTAATACCGCTTCGCGTAAGATTCTGTGTGTGTATGTATGTATATACATTTGGTGGCTGGCTAGCAGCCTATGCATAGAATAAGTCTGTATGGCCATAAGTGGTACACAACTGATTAGTAACTGAGTCGCCACCGCCCCCACCACCCTCGAAGCGATTTTTATTGACCGCAAAAACTTGTGTTAAATGCACGTTAAATAGAACTGTGAATTGAAAGCCGCAATAGATTAGGGTGCTTGTGCTTTTAAGCCACGTTCAGCGCGCTGGGGCACGTAGCGCGTGCCAACAAAAGCAAACATATGTCGACGATAAATCATGGACAAACAGCTGCGAAAAATGCGCAACAACTCAAACCAGTTTCGCAAATTAGGCAATCGCCTGTTGCGCATTATTGGCCGAGCGGCGTACGCTGTCTGCTGCCGCCGCAAGGGTGTCCCAAGGGACACGACCTACCAAGGCCCATTGACTTGTTGTTGTTGTTGTTGTGCGTTTTATTTACGTTGCTTTGCGCCAAAAACGATTCAGTGAAGTTTCGGGTTCATTGTTGTGATTAAATGTTGTTAATACTCAACACACATATCATAGCATGCAAATAACAGTATATAATCAGGCACATATGCCAGAAGTATGTACGGGTTTGCATAGCTTTGTATATAAATCAACTTTGACAGCTTGACAATGCACAGTGTAATGAATTCTCTGAACTGAGTAATTCTTGCAACAAAAAAGGCTCGCAAAAATATCGAAGAGCATAGCCGTACCATGTTATGTTTATGTTTATGTCAATGTTAAATTAAAGAAGGAAAAATGTTAACTTCATAGGTATCAAAGCTATAATAACATCATATACTTAAATATGTAGGTGCATTTCTTATATCAACAATACATACTACTAGGATCAAATTGAAAGGTGAATTTTGTCCATTTATCTCCTTCAAAGTAATCCCCTCCCGCTGCAATACACTTATGCCAACGAATTTTTCAGTCATCATAGCACTTGGAAAAATTCTCCGTCGTTGTGGCCATCAGAGCCTTTTTCGATTCATATTTTATATACTCAATTGAGTCAAAACGGATCATGTGAATTTGCTGAATAGCCAGAGTTATACGAAGGTAGTAAATCAGGCGAATGCGCTGGTCGCGGCACAATATTATGTAGTTGAAAATGTGGCGAAATGATCACGAATAACCAATGCAGTATGAGATGGTGCATTATCGCACTTCTTCGTTCATAAATTCAGACATAGTAAGAATAGAAGAATTAACTTTTAGAGCCTCACAAAACGACGCGTAGCTCAAATACTCGTGAATATTTTGACGTGAAATTTAGCATAGATGTCACTAACAGTACTACCAACTTACAGAAAACAAATTTACCAATTCGAAAAAACAAGCGAAGTATAAATTATCACATTAGTATCCTGTTTAGGATATAAAAATTTTCCAAGCTTAACTTTCAGCCTTGGAAAGTGACACGTAGGACAGGCCATTTTTATTTCTAGGTTGTGTATGTCCTTTGTCCATGTTCAATTGTTCATCCTTAATTCAATTGTGTACAACAGACGCGTGTATGAGGATAACTTTTATAGTGGTGTGACCTCCTTCTATTCTATTCGTATTTTCATTTGATATCAGCCTAATTATCAAATTTTGGCATTAAAAATTATCAAAATTTGACATTTTTTGGCAAAATTTCGAAATATGTATATGTATATATGTATATTTAAGTACATATGCTTAGCTATAACATTTAAGCAATTTAGTTCCACAGGTTTGCTATTAAATTAGCCGATGGCAGAAGTTTGTTATAATTGTGTAAAGAACAAAGGAATGGGAATATTTTTTTACAAAATCATAAATAATCATCATTGGTAAAATGTTTTATAATAATTTCGGCAAACTTGTGTCAGGGTTCTATGGTAAGTCCACATTTGCTTCAGCATATTGATTTCACACTCGCATTCATACAAACATATGTATGATCAGCTCACACACGCCAGTAATAAATTAATTTGTTGCCACCAGGGGGTTAAGAACAGCATCAGACACGGTATAAGCATATAACGGAGCTTAATCTAAAACACATGTTTGTGGGTGTCAGACGGGTGTCCTCACTGCGCCATGTAGCGCCAAGCAGGCAAAACCATCACCACCAAAAAGCGAAAAAGCGAGCGCCGCAGAGCTTAAATTTAAAAATATTTATTTATGTCACAAAGAAATAGAGAGTGAACGCACTTGCGACGAAAATAGCCGCGGCGTCTACAAACAAAACAAACAAAATAAATCACCATTGACGCGAAAGCTAAGAAAATCTTGTTGAAAAAAAATCAGAGAAAATAGAAGAATTAAAGACAAAAAAAATGTATAAACAAAGACAAATAAATTATGTACAGATTAAATACATGGCGGCAAAAAGTGACAGTATAACAAATTGTTGATGACAACTTTCCTCATTTTATTGCAAATACATTTGTTCTTATTTGAATCCACTCAAGCATACCACATTTCGCTTTTAACGGCAGCCTGCAATGATTTGATAACAAAATGCAAAGCCTATAATTTGGCATTAGTGCGGCGGCTTACAGCAGCAGCGCGGCGTCGCCGCATGCGGCGAATTTGTCGGCAAAAAGTGATGTGCCGTAAGTGACGATTGTTGAATGTTCATGATGCCATGAAAAAGTCACTCATACGCCGTGCAGACTGCTGTGGGCGCGCCGACCAGCCGCAACAATCCCGCCCACAGGTTGTTGCCTTATCGGCCGAGCCTTAGCACTAACACAAGCGCAACGAAATACATGCTTACTGGCTCTCAAGCGCAAAAGTATATGTATGCTATATATAAGAGGCTGTACCCTTAGGCAGTCAAGTGTCGGCGGCAGCGGCTACATGAAGTAACGTTTGTAAACACTGCCTTAAGGCTTGTATATATGTATGTACATTTATATTATTATAAAGTATATACGTTCATAATGTGCCGCTATAAAAATATAAAAGGCAATAATGCAAGAGTGGAAATAATAATAAAATACGCTGTCGTCAACTACAATGTTTAAATATACACATACAACTTTTTTACATAGGTACATATGTATGTATGTATGTGAATATAGACATTCCAGTAGATAGAATTTGTGCGGTTTCGCATTTTCACACCCATTATTTTCGTATTGGCTTCTACAAGTACTTACGGTTAAGTCTTTGCAGTAAATCAAATTTACGATGCGGCTTTGCAATATCCATCACCAGTCGTGCTGCGTATTTGTTTGTAAGCATATGCAACATGCTAAAGTGTTTAAGTCGACTTAAGTCATTGTAGACTATTTCAGCGATTCCGACACAGTTATTCGAAATTTGACATTTTGCTTCAACTTAAACGGTACTTTTAAACTGTAAACCTCAAATATCGGTGCAAAAGTGTTCAAAGAAAAGCTTTCGTAGTTTTGCTTGATATCAAATAACTGTCGTAGTCGAAGTCGACTTAAGCTATTTTAACTAATAGCCACAGTTGTATCGTTATCAGTTATCGATACACTTTTTTATTGTAATCAAAATTGTTATATACATATGTACATATGCTTGCACCTGGTGGGAGTGATCACTTTTTTAAATGTCTGCCAATCAGTCCCGTAAATTAATCCCTAAAGCATGCGTATACACGAGACAGAATCGATAAGATTTTTCTATCGGCAGTCAGCATGTAGTCAAAAATATACATATATATAGTGCATATGTCGGTATATATTTATATATGTAAGTATGTATGTATTTATATAAAAGTCGTGAGTAATAGACGGCATTTGTATATAAACATGTTCCCGCCGTCAAAATAAACGCACGGACATACGTAAATATTCGCTAGAAGTGCGATAAAATATTGTACAGATTCTATATTCAAGACTCAAAAATGTGTTTTTAGACATTACGTTATAAACTATGTAGTATATTAGAATAAACAATAAGTCTATCTAGCATTGGCAACAAACTTGCTGCATTAAGTCAAACGTAATTAAATGTTGGTATTTTTGTTTCCAAAATTTTTATGGAATTACTCGTAGTACAAACAGTACACATCTTCTTGTTATTCAGAATGTTTATATAAGTACTACCGAAAACAAGACATATTCTTAACACACACAGTCGAAATTCACACAATTTACGATTAATTAAATAAATATTTTGAAATTTTGCAAATAAATGTACATTTATTACAACAGTATATCCATTCATTTTCTGACAACACGTTTTCTCTTCGAATATATTGCTAATTCCTTAAATAATTCAGCTACACTCTTCATCAAGCTTATTATTCTTGGCGCAGGAATGTAGGCAACAGTTTGGAAACAATAAGTATAAAAAATTGCCTATAATTAGGCGCCAATAAGCTAAAATCAATTCAAAGGACAATCTATATAATAGAGTTAATAGATTAGTTTTAATTAAAACGTTTCTAAACATTTCGAGAAGTTTGCTACCAAAACAGCGTTGAAGAAAACTTTTGAAAAAGTTTCCAAAACCCGATTCACACACTTATTAGTTGCAAATAGAAACGATAGATAAAAAAAATGATTTCGTTGATCACGTATGATATTCTTTACCAAAGTACAAGATGATGTGGATGGAAAGGTAAAAGTTCCTATTAAGAAAAAACAACTGTTTGGTAATAAAGAATTTGAGCAAGTACTTGGAAATGGAAAATAGGAAAGAGTAATTTAAAGTTAAGTAAATAAACTTTTAAAATAATTCATTCTCCAGAATATTAAATTCATACACCAGAATATTTTTTCATTTAGATTGTGACAAAAAACGGAAAACTCTCCATAAGCACTTTGTGGGATGACCTTCAACTGCTGCAGCGAATTATGCTTTATCTCTTCGATCAGTTTGGTTTTCAGAATTTCCAAACTAAGAAAACAACACAGCCAAATCTGGTGAATACAGTGGTTGATCGATAGTATTCCTTGCGTTTTTGGCTTTAAATTCGGTCACAATCGTACTCTTTTAAGAAAAAAATTGAGCTTTATCGGGAGGAGTCGAGCAGCCTTCACCTTTTTAATATTTTAATCAGTTGAATAGGATAAAGGCCGTCCAGAATGAGGCATGTTTTCAACGATATCTCTACCGTCTTAGTTGATGGATCGTGCTCATATTTGACATAGTAACCAAGGACAGTTCTATCAACTTAGCAAATTACATTTTTTTTTTGAAATATCATTTACCCGTGAATTTTATTAGAATTTCCTCACAGAGTAAATTCCTCCTCTTCTATTTCGAAACATTAACAAGCTTTTGGTGCTCGCGTACTATTGCTGATATTCTTTTTAGTTTGCTGATTTTACAACCCAAATTTATTTACTTTATGCATAATTCAAGGTTGATCTCTAAAATAAAATAGCAAATAATTCCAAATTCATACACAACACTTAATAAACAACTCACCAAAGGAACTAATGCACAACAAATATAAATGTGTCTAAATATAAAACACTTATAAATACGTGGACTTAGATGAAACCACACTTTAAGCACTTGAACGTCAGCACAAAAACTCAAGCAGAATTGAATAATCGAAAACTGGCTTTGTTCTGAGTTTGTCTCAACAATACATTAAACACTTGCTACATATAATTCAAGTTAGTGTTGAAAGTGATGTGATGGTGTAGAAGATAGCTGCACGTATGTATCTATAAGTTTGTAGTTTAAATATGGGGTAGTCGAAAAAGTCTGTTCGTATTGTGTCAATAGATGTCGGTGCAGTCGTATAATCACATTGCCATTCCATATAGTGTTGGAAAAGTGAGACTTTAAGCTTCATTTAACCAAAAAAGAATTAAATTCGAGGAAGTTGAAAAAAAGTTACAGCTGTTCAAAAATGAGTGAAAATAATGAAGATATTCGCTGAATTTAGAAATTTTTAATTAAAAATGGGAAGAATGCCAAGCACGCCAGCAATAAAATTTGTGAAGTTTACGAAGACTGTGCTGTATTAGTTCCTGTAGCACAACAATGGTTCGCTTGCTTCCGTTCTGGAAATTTCGATGTGAAAGATGCACCTCGCTCTGGTGACCTATCGTTGAAAAAGTCGATTGACTAGGACCGTCACATAAGCAGCCATGACATCGCTAAAGAGCTTAACATTCATCATCAAATGCTTCTGAACCATTTAAAAAGTCTGACTACAAAAAAAGATGGATGTTTGGGTACCACATGAATTATCTGTGAAAAATTCAATGAACGCTATTAACATCTGCGATTCTTTGCTGAAACGAAATGAAATCGAACCATTTCTGAAGCGAATGGTAACAGGAGACAAAAAGTAGACCAAATAATGTGTGAAAAAAGTCATGGTCCAAGCGTGATGAAGCTCCACAAATGGTCGCAAAGCCAGGATTGACGGCTCGAAAGCTTATGCCGAGTGTTTGGTGGGATTGGAAAGGAATCATCTACTATGAGCTGCTCCAGCCTAGTCGAACGAAAAAAAACGGCTAGAACTGATCAACAGAAAAGGCTTCGTCTTCCATCAGGACAACGCCAGACCACACACATATTTGATGCCTCAGCAAAAACTGGGAGAGCTTGGCTAGGAAGTTGTGATGCATCCACCATATAGTCCTGACCTGGCACCTTCAGACCATCATTTGTTTTGGTCAATGCAGAACTCCCTTAATGGACTAAAGTTGGCTTCAAGAGAAGCCTGTGAAAATTATGTGTCGCAGTTCTTCACCGAGAAACCAGAAAAGTTTTACACTGATGAAATAATGTCTCTAGCGGAAAATTGGCAAAAAGTGATCGACCAAAATGGTACATTTTTGGTTCAATAAAGTTAATTATAAATATAAAAAAATAAGTTAAAGTTTGATTAGAAATACGAAGAGACTTTTTGGATGACCCCATATATAATCTTCATAATGTCCTATTATGACTTCTTCTTTCTAAGCCAAATCTATAAATTATTCGAACATGTTTACATTACTCTGGATCATCTCCGCATTATTGTGGAAGCAAAGATTATACAGAATTAATCATTTTGTAGAAAGCAACTAATACTTCACTCAAACATAGACCAAGAAGGCTCAACATTGTTTCGTCTCTGACTATGTAAATATTGCCTGTTGATATTTATAAAAACGCCAAACCAATGTTATATTCAAATGCGTTTCTTTTCAGTTGAATAAATAAATGAAATAATAAAAAAAGTTCGATATTCTCAAATAAAAAAAAATTAAAACTTTAATTAAAGCGAATTTGTTGCTTTAGCTTCGTATAATTTGCCAATTACATGTGCATATTATTAATTGGCTACAAATAGTATCAGCCGCAAAGCATGCGCAAACAAACTCTTTATTACAACTCGATTACAGCACTATGCACAGAGGCACCACACTGGACCCCCTTCTTCAGTCCAGCACATAAATGAGCAAGGATAACATAATGGCTTACTCGGCTTGCTGAGACTTCGTTCCGCCCCGCACTGCTGTCACTGATAGTTCGACTTGTTTACTTTTTCTTCTACACAGTGTGCGCTGTGTTTATCTAAGCATACATACATACCCACATACATCCATACACATGTAAATATGTTTGTGTGAACATTATCACTGTGCTGTTACTGTCTTCTGCCACTTTGCTGTTTTTATGCTCCTACTGCTCCTACTGCTGCGGCGAGTGCGGTGCTGTGCAGTTTTAATGGCTCCATATGGCTTACACGCGACTCAGAAAAGCTCTCAGCACTTTTAATTTAAAAGCTAAGGATGTGCCATGCCAGCACTCAGTCGCAACGCAGCGCCACGCGAGTGCAGTACACCGAAAGTGAAGCAAAGCAAAGCAAAGGAGAACACCAAACTCAAGCAGTCTTTCATTTTGGTGACTAGCAGCGGCATCGAGTTGCAACAGTATTGCAGTTTTCAAGTGAAAGAGTGCAGTGGTGATTTTGTGTGAGTGGAGCTAGCTCTCTTAATTAGCAACTTAGTAGCAAACGAAGTTGCTTAACAATTGCAGCGCATAATTTCTATGAATACAAACGGATTCGCGAGTCAATAGCCGCTACCGTAAAGCAAGCCGCAAACCTAGAAGTTCGCTAATTAAGGGGAAAATGAAATTTGAAGAAAACAGTGTTTCTAAATTCTAAACTCATTAAGTCCACAAAGCGTTAATGAAGAACTAGTAAATAAACAACTAATTAACATACAAAACGCTGCGGCTACAGAAAGCGGCAACAACCAAAATTTCAAAAACAAACAAATGCTATGTAACAACAAAAACGATAACAAAAGCATAGCAATTGTATAATTTCGCAAATATTAATGAAGATTTATTTATTGCGCCCGCGGCTGGCTGCTGCTGCAGTAACTTTGCTTGTGTGTCCGGCAGTAATTTATGGAGCGATCGCTCCTCCATCTCGTTTCGCGTTATTCAATGAAGCCACTGCTGCTTGAATATGGATTTTTTGTTTTTACTTTCAAGCGTGCTGCTAATTGGTGGCTCTTCCGACCAGATTTACTGAAGCGGCTGATATGAAGTAACTAAAAACAAAAAGAACATGTGTGCCGGCAGCTAAGCGAAACAGCGAGTTCCAGCCGGTATTTTATATGTACATAAGAGTATTTTGCAACTGGAAACAAGTTCTGAAATGCACACGCACACACGCGCCCACCAAATGAGCAAATGAACACAAAAACTCGCGTGGCTTTTTTTAAATTTGTGACAACACATTGCTTGCATTTTGTATTTGTTTGCAATTTTCGAAAATCTACTTTATATCGCTTAACGTGTGTGGCTTCTACTATTTCAGTGGGTTTTTAAGCAAAACGATTCTAATTTTGTGCCGACAAGTCGACCCTGATCGCTGCTTAAAAATCGAGCATAAAATGTTATCTTACTGTCAGTTTAACTATTAAAAGTGGAGCTTTTGAGTTGCTTTATGCATTTTTTAACCGCAAACAAATATTTTTGAGTCATAAGTGATATTTTTCAACGAAATTTTTTATTTCTGTTTATTGTTTGATTGAAATATTATTATGAATTGTACTAAGCTTTGCGTCAATCATCTTATGATTCATATTGGTTCGTTCAACAGTTCATATGAGCTCTGCTAGCGCTTCTTTCGTTCCGAAAATTTTACCAAAGTGGATTATATAATATTTCTTTTCACTTTAATATCTTGTAAGATATTCTAATTTACTTGTTGCGATGTGTATTGCATAAAATTGCTTTAGTTTTGCTCACATCAGAGCTCAGAGAAAGAATGAAAATGACGTCACAATAGCACTTTTTACCAAAAGCAATTTGTTGCCGTCACCTAGCACAAACTTACAACAATGTGTTCAATCGACATAAACTTGCAGAGCACTAAAATGGATGTGTCAACTACAGGAAAATTCATTGGAATAAGTTGAGTAAAAGGGAAGTGAATTATGTAGTAAAAAGAATAAGAAAGAGAAGATATATGGCGAGGGAATAAATAGTGAATTCCTTTATTGAGTTCCATGCTTTTCTCGTGCTTGCTTGGATAAAGTGAACTACAAAATCAGTGCATTAAAATGTAAAAAATGTTCGAAACTTGGTTATACACACACATGTTAGATATGACTTCAGCATCGTAATTAAGAGTCATGCCAGCAATATATGAATATTTATTAATTGGATTTTATAAAAATATGCAACTAATCACGAATATATGTAGGTTTGAAATCACTTTATAAATTATGATTTATGATTATGTTTTTTTTTTTTGAAATTTCAATGTCTCAAGCACCAACTTTTTACTTGTTGTACAATTATGGCCCACTGTTCTTAAAATTTGTTAATTGGGTAAAAAATAGTAAGACTTTTAGACTAAAATTTTGTAGACTGGTATGACTGTCGTTGATAATTGTGTCAAATGTCATATAAAAATAATAATTAGTTTTTAGTATAAGCTTGTCTTTCTGAAGCACACAAAGTGCATTCGGCGATGAATGAAATTATTCAACAAAGAAGAGCGGAATCAAATTTCTGGTGCCGAAACGTTTAGAATGTTGGAAAAGGCCTTCAGTGATAATTCTTTGTCGCGAGCAAGTGTTTTTGACTGGTAAAAATTTTTCACAGAGGGTCGAGAACGCGGCTAGCACGGACAACAACATCAACTGATGATCAACACGTCAATAAAATTATTGAATTGGTGCTTGAAATCGACGATTAACAGTCAGAGATCTTACTGGCATCGTTGGAATATCGGAATGATCAGTAAAAACCATTTTAAAAGATTATTTAGGCCTAAGAAAAGTGAAAACACGATTGGTTCCAAAATTGCTTAATTTTTTCGAAAAACTGCGTCACTTTAACGTCTGTAAAACAACTACAAGGGTGACAAGAAACGTATTATTACTGGCGATGAGTCTTGGATCTATGCTTACGCCCCTGAAATAGACGATCAATCGTTCGAAAAACGTAGGAAAGGTGAGCTGACGCCGAAAAAACCACGTCAAAGCAAGTCAAAAGCCGAGGTTGTGTTGACTCGACTATCGAGGTGTGGCGACTCCGAATTCCTTCCGACCGGCAAAACTGTCAACAAGGAATACTCTTTGAGTGTTATGCGTCGTTTACGCCAAGCTATTTGTAAAAGAGGTCGGAATTATGGGCCGACAACTCTGGGTTTTTGCACCACGATACTGCACACACGCATACTGCATTAAACCTTAGCGAGTTTTTCGCCAAATTTTTAACCAACTCTAGCTAAACCTAGCTATTCGGCAAACTCAAACGACTGCTCGTTTTGAGATAATTGAAGAACGTAAGTCGCCACGCGCATTGAAGGTCATTTCGGGAATTGACCGAAACAATTGTTTCGAGGATTGGAAAACTATGTTGGCACAAGTGTAATTGGGGCTATGGAGGATTACTTTGAGTGGGACGACATAGATTTTGAATAATAAATTAAGACTTTTAAAATTATGAACAAAGTCTTACTAATTTTTGCTCATAATAATGAAACGCTATTTCGTTATATACCTACAGAAGTGTACCTACAGAACGTCCGAACTACAACACGGAAAGACGTGAAAATTGGCAGTTATTCGATTATTTCTATCTCAAAATCACTGTCGATGTTGCAATTATGTTCGATGAAATAAATTTCAATTCAAGAAATTGTTATTCAAATTACGTTGTTGAAAAAATTTTAAAAATGGAAAAAAATATCTCTACAGTTATGATTGTTTGTCGAAAAGTTCAAAAATGTTACAAAACAAAAAAGCGTTAATTAATTGATCATCGCGGTATGGTATTAGCACTCCTACTATGTATTTAGTTATGATTTTTGATAATCTTCGATATTTATTCAAGGGATTAAATTCCTACATAGCCGCGGGAAAAGTAGTAAATTCATAAAAAACTTTAATGACTATTCTCGAAAATAATTTATTCAAAAAATCTTAAAAAAAGCAAGCGTATTATTGAGGTACTCGTATAATGAACTTTAAAATTAAAAAAAAAAATATTTTTATTACATGATTTGGAGTTTTTTGAATTCATAAAACAGAGTTAAAAAACACTGATTGGCTACAACCAAAATTCTTTTGTTATTTACTTAAGAAACATTAATCATAATATTATAAGACTTGGGGGTTCAAGTTGACAGCTTTCAAAGAAGCAAATGTCAGCATGTGAAACGATCAATCAATCCACGTGTGCACATGTATTTGTCAATATGGTAATTTGCAAGCAAATTATAATAATTAATTACAACCTCAAAGTATTAATTACAAAAACAATCGTTCGTAATTCGAAATCATAAACATTAAAACACGCAAACTCATCAAAACATTTACTTTCGTGTATGCTTATGGTACATAGGTGTAGAAGTGAACAATTTAAGGCATAAACCCGAAAATATAATATGTTTAATCATATCTGAGTTATGTCAAAAAGAGTAAATATATTTATTTGTAGAAGCGAGTGAACTAAAAAATCGCAGTTGTAATAAATCACCCGTTCGATAAAGCAAAAATAACACAAAACAGCGTTCTCCTGATACCGAACAGTGATTAAGATAATTAGCAACAAATGAGCGCAGCTGTGAAAGTTCCAAATAATTAGAACCAAAACAAATCTCGCTTTGGAGTGAAATATTGAGCAATAGACGCCGTAGAGATAACTTAAGCCAACCGGCTCTGGCAGAACACAGCTACAAGACGCCGCAATGCCAGACACAAATAAATTACTGAATAACGGTTATCTGCGCACACCGCACATCTTCGGCCTAAGCACCGGCAGCAGCATGGATGACAGCGGTGCCACGGCGGCCAACTCGCCACTGTTGGAGGACAGCAGCGGCGTCGCCACAACAGCACTGTCGGACGACAAACTATTGAGCCTGCAGCAGAATAGTCGAAACCTGAACAACAGTGCCGCGAACAACGGACCGCACGTCAAATTGCCCATGGTCGTCTACTTAGGTAGTGACAGCGGTGGCGGTCGCGACGTTGGTGGTACAAATATGGGCGCAAGTTTAGGCGGCGGCATCGGCAGTGGCGCAGCACGCACAGCGCTACAGCGCAACGTACCCTCGCCCTATCAGAGCACCACAGCACCGATGCATCTCAGCCACCGCAACCATCCCCACCAGCACAGCGACTGGTTGACCAAGGAGCCAACGCAGCGGCGGCGTTTGCTTATTTTGGCTGCGGCCTTCACGGTGCTTGGCGCTGCGATCGGCGCCTTGGCGATCTACTTTGCGAGCAGTAATCGTTGTCATTCGTTGCCCATGGCAGGCACGGCGGTGAGCGTCAGTAGCAGTAGTAAGGACACGGAACCTAAAGGTAAGTGGCGTTGAGGGGCGGCTTTTGAAGATAATGCTAATCATAACAAATAAATTCATGTTATTTATGTTTATAAATGTATAAAAACTATTTGCGTTTGCACCTGCATACACATACGTTAAATGTATGCGCACTTGTTGGGGTCTCATGTGCTTATAAATGTTGCGTATACGCCATGTATCCGCCATAGTCTTACTTTAATGTATCGAGTGTACGCTATTTTTGATTAAAGCAGGAATTGCACGACCACGGGTGTCATCTAAGACACAAAAATCGAGAATTTATAACATGATAATGGATTTATAACATTTTAACGTAGATAATACTCCACCGTGCGAAGTGAATTTTTCTTGGGAAAAATCGATTTTACTTCTGCTAGAGATGCTTGTAGTTTTTGACGGTTTTTAGTGAATAGATAACAAAGAGTTTAAGTTTTAGTGCAACTAAATATCATATCTATGTTTTATATAACATAATTTAAAGAAATTTATGTATATTATGTAGTTCCAATTAGAAATATCTGCT
Source organism: Bactrocera tryoni (assembly GCF_016617805.1). Taxonomy (NCBI): domain Eukaryota; kingdom Metazoa; phylum Arthropoda; class Insecta; order Diptera; family Tephritidae; genus Bactrocera; species Bactrocera tryoni. The sequence goes on from NC_052502.1 coordinate 5,096,483, forward strand.
ATTGCGCGGAATACGAATGACAATATTAGTGCAGTAGCTTCCCTTTGCAGTTCGGTAACCAACTCTAAGATCTCTTTTTTGTATTTTCGTGTACTTTTTAAAAAGAGCAATAAAGAAAAATTCAAATATCATAGTTCAATAACACTTATCATAAAAAATTTTAATAATTAATAAAAGCTGACAGTGAACTAAACACACACGCTTATTCCTATCAAGCTATTAAGATAAGTTATCTGCAACAAAGGGGTAAACCAAATTTATCTTGTTTGTGGACTATCTCATCGGTCGACATTTCAGCCATTCTCATCAATCAATATGTGTAATCAGTGGGCTTGGACATAGATATAGACGAATCGAAAAATCTATGATATACATTGTGTTTATATGTCACCAATAAATGACGGAACATTGCCTCGGTCCTCGATCATAAACCACATGTATATGTATATACTATACAGTATATATATATGTATATATACATATAAGTACATATAAGTACCCAAATTAAATGTAGAATAATCAAAGTATATCAAAGCAAAGATTAATAAGCTTTTAGGTACATATATATGTACTTAAGTGCGTTTATCTGCGCACATATGTTCCTATTTGTATATAACGAATGCGTAAAATGTATATGACAGACATCAAACCGATAATAAACAGCCAATTTATGGCGAGCGGCATTTGCGTGTTGGATATAAACAAATTCGGCGGCTGTTAGATAATATAAACATAATTTATGTATTATATAGACTTATGTATACGTATAATGCTCCTCCCGCTTCGCTTAGACCTTTAAATTTTTGAGAATCAACTTTTTATCTTCTTCAAATTTACTAAATATTATTATTAAACGCATTACATTGAACATTATCGTAAGAATTTATTGATTTTATATAATGCACTTTTTATGTAATCATTAAAGGGTTTTTTATATACAGGTGGCAACTCTTAACTTAAAAATATTCTAACTTCAAAGAAGAATCCTCTTAATTTCAATAAAGATCTAAGTCAAAATTTCATTACTTTCGTGAGTAGTTCCGTCTGATCTGGGTAGATGGCAACCCTTGTATTTTTATACTTCGCATTTGTCTTTCTGTATATCTCCAAACTAGTCCCTTAGTTTTCGAGAGGGGAATCTAAAATTTTATGGACACAGAGATACTCATTTGTCAGAACCGCTAATATCGGATCACTAAAACATATATGTAGCTATTAGGTCAGTTTGATAAAAACTGAGTTATTGTAAGGAAAATTTATTTTTAAATTATTTTATTATTTAACAATAAATAATAATAACAATGTAATTTATTAACAAACTATTTTCACAACATTGTGCCGATTGAACCACTATATTATATAGCTGTCATACAAATTGATCAATCAAGGTCAATATAAATATTTTCATAACAGATCTTTTTTCCTTCTTAAGTAACCCTATTTCAACTAAAAAAAACTGTTATTAACAAACAACGTAACTTGAAAGTTCTTCGCCGCCGTGTTTGAATAGCTCGGACGGCAGTCTATCGGCCCCACCGCTTTGTTGTTCTTCAGACGGGTAATTGCTATTCGAACTTCTTCATGGTCGGGCAATGGAACGTCTGCTCTATCGTTATCTTTTGAGGAATTGGGCTTGACGTCTCCTGGTGTTATGCTTTTACTGCCGTTCAGCAGGCTGGAGAAGTGTTCCCTCCATAATTTTGGTATGCTCTGGGCATCAGTCACTAGATCACCTCCTTGGGCTCTACAAATGTATGCTCCGGTCTTGAAACCTTCTGTTAGTCGCCGCATTTTTCGTAGAATTTCCAAGCATTACCCCTGTCGACCAATTTGTCAAGCTCTTCATACTCACACATTTTGGCCTCTCTCTTTTTCTGTTTGCAAATGCGTCTCGCTTCCCTCTTCAGTTCTCGGTATCTAACCCATCCCACACGTGTTGTGGTCGGCCATAACGATTTCTTTTTCTTTGTTTTGCTTCTATGATTATGTAAAACCTCTAATCAAAAGTTTTTTAACCAAAACTTTGCTCAAATTTCAAAAAATTAAGTATTTAAGGCACTTGACCGGTTTAACTGATTAAAATATGTGACGATCAAAATTGTCTAGCTATATTTTTCGAAAACATTGCATTGAACAGTTTTCCGCTTTACAGCAAATGTTTTCAACTGGTCAATATCATCTAGATACATACTAAGGTCACCTTTAACTGATATTGTCACTATTTTGTTACTCTTCACACTTGAAAACATTCAAATTGCACTTCATTCATACACATATAGCATACACATATATACCAATAAACACAGATGACAGTCGGAGAAGTAACTGGGTCAGTGCTCAATAAAATCGAAAAACATTTCAATTTGTTGTAATTGCATTCCTTTCCTTTCCATTTCATTCTATTCCATTCCATTCAACTCAATTCTATTATATGCTACAAAATCGGTTTATCACCAAACCTCAAATATACCAGCATACATACACACAGCCCCAGATATGCAAAGGCAAACTGCAAGCAACTAAGCAAACAAGCAAGGGACCGTCAGCCAGGCGACGCCTAAACATATAGACATTGCGGTAGCCAGTGAAGCGTATACTTAATATCCGCACCTTCTTCCATTGTTATTGCCGCTTCTCATTTCGTTGGCGCTTGTGCTTGGCTGACAAGGGCTGATGACGACACATGCAACAGGCGTCGCACGCGCCCAACAGGTAGGCAAACAGCCAAGCTGTGAGCGCGTAGCAGACAAACAGTTCGCAATGGAAACACTGCCATTTTCCATTTTATAAATATGCATACATACATATATATACATATACATATATATGTATACATGTGTGTGTGTTTATTTTCTGACGAATATTGCTTCAAGAGAGTTCATATCGCTTAATCAATTTTAACGGAAGCGAATATATAAGAGCTTTTGTACGGCCAAGAACTTTTTATAAGTAATCACTTTTATCAGAGAAGAAAGCAATAACCGAAAGGAAAGAAATTTAAAATTGTCAAAAAGATAATTAGCACCACTGAAATCAATAATTGCCTTTACTTCATACAAATCGCTGCGCTTTTTATTTTTTCACCCATACAGTCCAGTTACCTTGACTTGACGTCTTTGGTGGTCACTTACCCTTATTAACATCACTACTTCTCTTCTCTCTTAAGACCATTGTCCCCTCATAAAGTTTGGGAGTGACAAGAGGAGAGAGTGGTTTTTCTTACTCTCTCAAAAACGGAAATTAGCAAAGTTTCTCGCGCACAGCAATTTACATAAGAAAACAATCATAAGAACCATTGAGTTCTTGGATTCTTTAAGTGCATTGTTCGTCACCAAGCCTTTTCTCGAGCGAATCTAAAAAAGTAAAATAACTTTTTGATCAAAGCAGCGCTGGGTACAATAAAGAGTGAACGTGACTGGCTAAGTTTGCCGGAAAATCGAGTGAAATTCCATTTCCTTTACATCTGCCTTAATGTCTTTTGCAGAGCGCTGCGAAGTAGAGACTTGCATGCAAGTGCATTTGTATGCATGTATTTAGTTCTACGTGTCAAGTGAAAGCTCTGATAATTTTATGGTAATTTTAAAGAACTAACCGTCAGCAACAACTATGACTTACAATTAATAATAATATTTTGTAGTCGAAAAAGTCTTTTCGTATTTTGTCAGAAAATGTCGTTGCAGGTGTATATCTCCAGTGCTACCCTTCATATTTTGTCATACCATATCGTATTGGAAAGGTGAGATTTTAAGTTTCATTTAACCAAAACTTAAATTCGTCGAAGTTGAAAACAAGTTACAACTGTTCAAAAATTATAGAAAATAATGAAGAAATTTGCTACTTTTTCTACTACCAATATATAACACAAAACTTGTATGGGCAACTTTTGTTGTGGAATCCTTGGTTCACTCCTCTGGCAACATTTTGTTCCCTGATTTGTCATCTATTACATTTTTTATTACCTCAGAGATTATCGCCAATATATTTTCAACCATGGAAGGAAAATTTCAAGTTTAGTTTAATTTTATTGTTTCAGACGTTTTAACCAATTAGATTGGTGGGGAATGATAATTGGAGATTTATATTTTTTTACCTCAACGGGGAGCTAGAAGAATACGTATATAACTAGAGGAAGACTCAAGTGGCCCAAGTGAATATCATTGACGTCACAGAACTGCGCCACTGTATTATTAATCGATTGTTTGTTGCACACTCTTTACACATTCAAAACTATTTTTTCAGACTAAAATATTTATTTTTCAGACTAAAAAAATTGATTTTTCAAACCGTTTTCTTTAAAAGTTTCGCAAAGTCATCAGCAAATCGCTTATGCAATAGACCGTTTTCACTGTTACGCAGCAGTTGCTCGAATTCCATATGTTTACCCGTAATTAGATATACACTCAGCTAACGCTCGAGCAATTTGAACAGAGTTAATTTGATTTTAATGTACGGAACGCTCGTCGCTACCACTCAATCTGCTATCACGGCGCTCGTCATCGACACGCCAAAGCCAATCACGCGCACACATAAGCATTTACATACATAAGCTACTCATGTGTGTTTGTGTGTGCGGGTGCTTATGACCAATATTCCACTTTCATATCCGGTAAGCGTTTGAGCTGAAGTGTGCCGATCAGTTTTTAATGCATATGTATATGCATACTATATACATATATGTGTGTACTTATATGTGTGCTTGGAGGAGCGTTTGTTGTCCATTAGTGCAGCGCATTGATAAATTGTTGGTGTGGTAAGGGCATGCTTTTATCGATTTTCCATGAGCAACATCGTTTAAAGCGATACTCTCGAGAGGAGTAAACATCCATATATAACGGTTTGCATGACAGGTCGTATGCGTACAACAATTCAATTAACTCACCTTCGATGAGTTATACCTTCAGTTTGCTTGTATCCCCCACCAGCGTTTTACATGTATGTGTGTGCTTGTGTTTTTGTACTCTAGCAACATGTTGCTACAGAGCACAATAGTTTTTTTCAGCTAACGGTTATTTATATAACCTAAAATTAATGGAGATAGTTATAGGATTGTGTAAATATAAATGATCAGAATAACGAGACGATTCGAAATCCGAGTGAATGTCTGTCCATACGTCCGTCTGTCCATCCGTGTAAGCGATAACTTGAGTAAAAATGTCTATGAAACTTGGTACACTTGGTACTTGGTTTTTGGCAAAAAACAATTATGAGTTCGTAGATGGACGTAGTCGGACCACTGCCGCGCCCACAAAAAGTCATTAATCGAAGACCTATAAACCTATAAAATGCCAAAACTAAATTAAGATATTAAAATGTAATTTGGTACAAGGGATTGCAGTAGCAAGGAACTCCTGTGGGTTAAAAATGAAAATAGGGGCGTGGCCTTGACCTCTAATAGATTTAATGTTCGTATCTCCTAAACCACTAAAGCACCCTTACCTAAACCAGCCTCCTTCCCCTATAACGGTTTTCTTAAAAACTAGTAAAAGCGCGATAAATCAATATTACATAAATTATCATTATTATATAAAATATAAACCTTTGAGATATGGCATCACGAGTCTAAATTTTTTCAAAATCGAACCAAACTATTCGAGCCCCCACATGCCGAATTTGTAAATCCCAGACTGACTTTTTGGCGAAAGTATCGGCCTATCTCAAGGAACTTGTATACAAATATGATATCCCCGTGTGTCAAAAGGGTTAAATCGGGTCAATACTTCTATTAGCATCCACATACCTAATACATATAAATGATGACTTATGCTACATACAAGGTGCGTTCCAAAGTAAACGAGACTTTTTGAATCTAGCGCCCCCTGGTGGCGCCATCTCTATGTCGACTGGTGCGTTAGAATCTGCTATCGATTGTCCAGTGAGAATTTCATGACATTTCATCCATTAGAAATGAAGTTATTGCGTTTTAAGTGTCAGTATGTTTGTGTTATCGGTGCGAAAATGAGCTTCGAACAAAGTGCCAACATTAAATTTTGTTTTAAAATTGGTAAAACTTTTACCGAAACGTTTCAATTGATGAAACAGGTTTATAGCGATGATTGCCTATCCCGTAGCAGAGTGCACGAGTGGTTTCAACGTTTTTAAAGTGGTCGTGAGGACATAAATGACGATAAACATGTGAGCCAATCAAAATCCGTGATCACCGGAAATTCCATCGATACTGTGCGTGAAATTATCAAAAGTCAGGCGTAATCATCATTGAAATTCATGGAAATGGAATTGAACATCTCCGAAACATCGATTTATCGCATCCTGACCGAACATTTTGGCTTACGAAAGGTGTGTGTACGGTTTGTTCCGCACAAATTGACTGACGATCAAAAATTTCGACACTTGTGACCGATTATTTGACCAAAAATCACATTTTAACTATTAACCACTCCCCGTATTCACCTGATATGGCACCGTGCGACTTCTTCCTTTTCAGAAAAATTTGCCCATGAAAGGAAAACGTTATGCAGACGTAGAGGTCATTAAAAAGGCTTGCACCGGCATACTGGCGGCCATACCGGCCAACGAGCTTAAATACTCGTTCGACATGCTTTTGGACCGTGCAAAAAGCTGTATTGAAGCAGAAGGAGACTATTTTGAACAAAATTAATTGATTTTGCCAAAAAAACATTTTTTCTGTTTTTTGTTTTAAAAGTCTTGTTTACTTTGGAACGCACGTTGTATGTATGTATATCGGCTAATGAGGGAGTTATTTTAATGAAATTGAGAGACCGTATTTTCCTAATAACGTAAAGTTTTAAGTTGTATTCAGATTCGTAAAGGACCAAATAAAGTTGATTTAATGAGTATTCCTCATTTTGTGATGCAATTATCGCCTCAACTATCGAAACTTGCTCTAGACCCTATATAACTAAATAACATTTTGCACCTGAAGGTTTTTCGCCGGCTTTGATTCTTACAAGTTGTGAGTGTATAAAATGTTCGGATACACTCGAATTTAGGTCTTTCTTACTTAATTAAATGTAACATTGTTGTATAATACTTACAGTGACTGACACTGCTTCATATTACAAGCGTGTGTGACAGACTGCGGGTGACAGACCGACAATTTGCGAGGGCGGTTTTGTAAGTTCAAAGATTTCAAAGGCATTATTATTTGTTCGACTTGGATTTCCCTTTCCTGCATTTTCTTCTTATTTTCAGCTGTTATTTGACCACCCCGTCTTTATATTAACTACTTATACTGCAAACTTTCCAAAATCTTTGGTTTTAAGTAAAGAAGTCCGCATTGTTGTCCGCATTCTTAGTCTCTCCCATGAAAATTATCAAGAACTCTTATGAATCGTAATGAAATAGCATCAACCACAACCTAAAATGTTCAGGTTTCATGAAAAATCGTAATAGTCGTCACTAACATAACCTTATATGCGGAAATTGGAATGAACACGCTCATTTCAGAACCTTTAACTTCAAGCACGTCACTCGCTTATCAAACTACCCTTTTATACATAGTACATATGTACGATTTTGACATGCCTGTCCGACTCCATGGCGTCAAGCTGTGGCTACTTGCCATCTCTCAGTGTGTTATGAGCTTGCAGCTGATGTCCTCGCCGCCAACTGGTTGTTTTTGCTCATGTAGAGAGTATTAAAATCTCGTTTATATCCATTGGCGTCACTTGCCACATCGTCCGATCACATAATGGTGCACGTGTACGAGTGCGGGAATATAATTGCATTCGCTTGTCATTTACTCTGCCAGAAGCCTGCGTAGAGCACATTATGCCATAATATTTAAATCCTCGAGGATAGATTGGCCAGATTGCGTACATTTACTTCATTTTAACCACGGCGGGGATTATTCCGTTAGGAGTGTTCGGTCAACAAATAATTTGTATAAATTATCATAAAAGCTTGAAAAATTGCTCTCAGTATAAAAAGTAAGGTGCATGGAGAGAACGCAAATGTACTTTTATTAAGAGAGAGTTGCAAGTTTAGGACCACAAAGTTTTAGAAAATTTGTTTAAACAGAACAAAACACACTGATATAATGAAAATAATATACATATATGCAGCTTAGAAAATATATGTATATATGTATATGTACATATACATATATATTTACAAATGATCAGCTTGATGAGTTGAGTCGATTTAGGCATGTCCGTTAGTCTATCCGTCTGTATATATATACGATATAATCCCTCATTTTTTGAGAAATCGATCTGTAATTTTACAACCGTCCTTTTTTCACCAAAAAACTGCTCGTTTGTCGGAACAGCCGATATCCAGTGGCGTAACTAGGGGGGGCGAAGGGGGCCGTCACCCCGGGGCAACGTCTTGGGGGCGGCAAAACGATATCCGCTGTTTTTTAATATTCAGAAAAATACTTCAACAAATTTTTTACAAAATTTATTATAAAAGATAAAGAGTTGTACACTATATAATAATCTGAATAACAATGAAAAATATTAATTTTTACTCGAATACTCTTCAGTCTTTAAATTTGTCTTATATCTGTTGGCTTATATCTTTGTTAAAAATAGTGATAGAACTTAAAGATGAACTTTTCTAGCTTTGTTCAGCGACGCGCCACTCTCACAGTTACCCTATGCTTTGAATGTAACAAATACTTTTATTTCTCCAAATTTTCAAAAATGGTATTTAAAAACTCCAATTCGGGCAAAAATTCCTGCAAATTGTGCCAAAAGCGTACAAAATATTGGGCGAAAATGGGTTTTTTCTATGGATTTTAATAAGATGTCTTCTAAATTTACTATCAATTTCCTCAAAACCCGTATTGTGAGAATTTTGGAACCTCAGAATTTGAGTGGCTTCTAGTTCCTAAATTTTATATACATACTTTATATCAAAGATATTTTGTAAAAATTCACTTTTGTTCGAACCACCTCATGAAACATGTAGGTAGGTAGATAAAGGGGGGCGGTAGAACAACCTTGGCCCCGGGCGCCCGAAGTTGTAGCTACGCCACTGCCGATATCGGTCCACTATAGCCTATAATTGCCATGCAAACTGAACAATCGCAATGAAGTTATTCTAAGGACACTTTTGTATTTGTGAAGAATATTATAGTTTCTTTTTTTTATTTTTTTGGTTTTTACCTCAGTTGCTTGCAAATTTCCTTTCCGAACACAATTTCCGAAACATAACTTTGTCAGTTTGAAAAATTTGACTGTTCCTGCCTGATACAATTATAAAGCATCTGATTTGCCCTGTTATTACGCATTTTTGGAACTTGTACTATCTGATCAAATTTGACCTGGACAAAAATTCTTTGTTATCACCTTCAAAATAATATCATTTTGAGCCAATGTAGCATGCTTGCACGCTTAATAAAATTTTAGATACATTTCCATCAGCGAATAGCTTCAGTGAACTTATGGGCCCTACCAAATTTGAGGAATTCGGTAGCTGAGCGATGAGTGTCGTTTCATGTTTGGCCAACAAGTCAGTTCAAGAATTTTATGTCCACAAATGCGGTTGTTTACGACAAATTGCTTCACATAAATGCCTGAAAATGGACAGTATTTCTTATTAACCGTTTGATCATGTGGAACGAATTTGAACCACACCACAGTAATCAAAGAAAACGAAGAGCATCATCTCGATTTTGGAGGTTGACGTCTTTTGATTTCAACTCACTCTTGAAGCACCATTGTTGGATGTGTTCACAAGCCCACGCTAGTATGATGCATTTGTTAATGTAGGGTTCTCAGCTGCGTTGCCATGCCTCTCTCTATGTCGTCGTCGTGTTTGCAAAATATTCAAGTTTAATATCCGCCAACCCAATAATATCCAAAACAATCCAATTTTTTGTGGCGAGTCTAGCATTGACACGTATCATATCCAAAACATTAACCGAAATGTGTTGAGTGGATTGATGAGAAATATTGAGATCCTCCGCTAAAAACTTTTGTACTAACCTTGGGAAAAAATAGTTATCGATACGGTTTATGTGCGCTGTTAATATATTCGGGTTGAATTTGATCAGATTCTTCTTCTTCTTTACTGACGTAGAAACCGTTAACGCGGTTATAGCCTAGTTAACAACAGCGCGTCAGTCGTTTCTTTTTTCTCCCAAGTGGCGCCAATTGGAGATTCCAAGCGAAGCCAGGTCCTTCTCCACCTGCTCCTTTCAACGGATTGAAGGCTTCCTCTTCCTTTGTTTCCCCGGCGCGTACTGCGTCGAATACTTTCAGAGCTGGAGTGTTTTCGTCCATTCGGACGACATGACCTAGCCAGCGTAGCCGATGTTTCTTTATTCAGATTGCTTATAGTTTTATTCTTCAATGATATGTCTCCAAGTCCAGATGATATGAAATATTCCCATTTGTGATACATTTTCCCCAATTATCTGATAATATTACTGGTCCGTTACAAATCATGTGAAATTATGAGAAAAATAATGGTTCAGTTTGGGCGATGCATCATGCGCTGCGAATGTTCAGTAGGAACCTCACCCTTGAATGGGCACGTTACTAAACAAAATTGTCGCCATTACAGTGATGGTAATCCACAAGCCATTGTTGAGATCCTGTTACATCCTCAAAAGGTCACTTCATCGTCGTCTCTATGGGTCCATATTTCTTCAAAAATGAAATGGAGCAAGTGTTACAGTCAATGGATACTATATACATACGTACCATACAGCCATAATTAATGACTTTTTCGTACTGGAATTGGCGGATGTTACATCAACAGAAGACCTTTGGTTCCAACAAAATCAAATGCATTTTATTTCTTCATGAAAACTTAAAAACTTTATTTTAAATCAATATACCCGGCAGTAAAAAATAAACATTTGAAATAATTTTTTTTTTGTAAAATTGCCTTATTAAATAAGTAATTAATTATAGTACAAGCTTCAGCTTAAATGATTAAAAACATTAACTAGTGAAAAATTAACATATTTCATTATTCTTTTCCAGATGTGAAGTTTCCTCAACGAAATATTTGCTTAACGGAGGATTGTGTACGGACAGGTAAGGCATTAAAAAAGTAATTAATTAATTTTGATTATATGCAAGTATTTTCAAGTATACGCCTACAAATTAAGAAAATATAATAATGACAACATATTGGGCCTAAGTCTTAAGGCTTATGGCTGCGCTTATAGCATAGATACGCCAAAAATAGTAAACTAAGAATATAGCAGGGACACGCAAAATCATGATACATATGTACACCATTGTCCAAATCTTGACAGGCATATGACATTCTACTAAACTGTTGCCAAGTGCATGTTGCAGACTTCAAAATAGGAAACATAAAAAATAGATGAAAAAAACGTTTGCTATTTACAATAATAAAATTGCCATTTGCAGCACATATGCCTCCATGCCAAATAAAAAAAACGGCATTCAACTCAATTCCCACAACGCAGCCAGGAATTAGAAAGTACAACCAGCAACAAAAAAGCAACAATAATGACAAACAAATAATGTTAACGATGACAACGACGACAACCTTTGTTGTCAACAATGTTCATCACCGCCACATTGTTCATTATAACTGGCCCTCCGCTTCAGCTGGCCGTACGCCGCGGCGTTAAGCGAATGAATGGATGAAGTAAGAATACGCTCACCAACGACCAACAGTCAACTGACAACTGGTAAATGCTCGTCCAATTCAAAATGCATTTCATATGCTCCAACATGACATTGCCAGCCATTTTGATTTTGATTGGTGGCACAAACATGTAATTTCCTCCTCAGCACAACTCTCCAGCGGGCTATTTGATGATTGCACACACGGACACACATATGCACGTAATTACACACTCATACACATATAGTATGTGCATGTACATATGGATGCGTGTGTGAGAATAGCTTTGAGTGGCTGCTGTTGCCGCTGCCACTGATTCGGCCCATTGTTGTCAATGTTGCCGTTGTTGTTGCTGCTGTCATAGCTGTTGTCAAAAGGTTGTTGGCATGCCGTGTTGTTTCTATTATTGTCGCCTACCTCTGTTGCTGTCATGTTAAAATGTTCCGTTTGCTCATAAAAACGCCTGCAATTGTGTGAGTGTGTGTGTGTGTGGGAAATTTTCAAAGTCTTCTTTGCTACGCTTGTATGCTCACAGATTGCCTAAATTGAAAGCGGCAACATTCATCTTTCTTGTCATGTTCATTTAGCATGTGTAGGCTTGTGACACATACTTTTTTTTTAATATTGTCAACTTTTGCATAGAGAGCAAAAATCGACTCCAACAACAGTTAAGGAAGACACACGTTTAATAAAATTACTTAGCGAACTTGCAACTTTAAAAATAAAACTTAACTGTGGTACCTGTCGCAAGCGTTTTGCTCTACGATGCGCAAGATAACGGCCAAACGAAATGTAGCAGTCGCAATCTGCCGGTTTCACATGCTGACAAGTGGGCAATTACACACACATACACACAAAACTAATATAAATACTTCGCCTTTTATAAACAATTATGCACACATGCACACACTTGTTCACATATATGTATGTGTGTGCGTTGCTCATAAACTGCTGCAATTCACGCACACGTACCTTATAATGGTCTACAGCTCCACTGGGCGTATGAGTAACATAAAGAAGCGCTCTGTGTCAGCGCACTCACACTTCGGTGTGCAAATATACATATACTCATATAATGCGTATATGCATTTGTCTGCATGCATATACAAGGATCTGGTGCACATGCGAACTAACGCAACCCATTTACCCTGACCTCTTTCGATTAAAGACACACCGACACTTGCGCATTTCCTTGTTTTAAAACTTTAGCTCATAACAAATTTCAAAAGGCGGTGAGGGAAGCAAGCAGATGTGCGCTATTTACAAACAAATATGTACTTATGAGAATGTACGCGCATAAATATGAATATGCGAAGCAGGAATTGTTGTTTTATGAAAAAACTTACACAAATGCCCTCCATGCAGGGAAAGAAACTGGCCAGCCAAATGTAGAGGCTGAGAACTAGGCTAATTTCGCCAGTAATATACAATATAGCTCTGAAAGTGATAATTGCTTCCAAAAGCCTAACAAAGTGATAGCCAAACATCAGGCTTCACTTATTAATGCCGACTAGTGTCGGTCAGAGATTAAACCTTCGTACTACAAGGCATCTAGTTTAAAGTCAGCTCAAAATGTGAGAAACGTCGTAATGTAGCAGTGAATGAATAGAGAGTTATTGTTGAAATTATAATAATCTTTAAGAGGTGGATAGATGCATTAATTTGTGCAATAGAAAAATGGAAATTAAATTAAAATAAATAAAATAAAAATAAAAAGTATATTACAAAATTATATGATCTTCACTTTTCTACACTTAGCGAACGTTTCACTTTTTATACTCGTACTAGTGCCAAACTATAGGAAAGGTAGCAGAAAGGGTCAATTGAGATCACTAAATTTGTGCGTTTTTATTTCATAGTAAATAGTATGAGCGTGAACCAAAACCTTTTCCTACAGGGTCTGTACATACATAACTGTTCTCCTACATCTAATATATGCGTAAATAACGCAGCACTTATTACATTAAAAGAACAAATAAAAATGAAAGAAACGCTTTTAAGAAATTTGCTCTGCAATTAATATTGAATTATTGCATTAAAACTTTGCAATATTGTTATTATTATTAGTTTCGTATTCAATTTAATTTATTAAAAGTAGAATACAAAATGAACAGAAGTAGTAATGAATGCTTGAAGCTGTACTAAAAAGGCGCACAGAGGTCAGGTTAAGAACAAAGCGGCTGTCGTGACAAAAAAGTACCCAGAAATTGCAAATAAAACGCAAAATATTTAATTATTCAATTCAATTTTTATTTTGTCGTCTTCAAAAGTAATCCCCACCAGATGTAATGCATGAATTTTCAAGTCCTGGAAACACTTTTCATAAGGCTTTTTGGGATGGCCTTCAGCTTCTTCAGCGAATTTTGTTTTATCTCTTCGATCCACTGAAAACGATCTCCACGAGGTGGCAATTTCAGTTTGGGGAACAAGAAAAAATCACACGGGCCAAATGTGATGAATACGATGGTTGATCGATGATATGCATAGCATTTTTGGCTTTAAATTCGGTTCCAATCATGTCTCGATGCGATGATGCATTATAATCGTGTAAAATCCATAAATAGTTATTTCATAATTCTGGCTGTTTTCGGCAGATATTCTCATGCAAACGCCTCAATACTGGCAAATAGAAATCCTTATTGACCAAATTCATGCACCAATCCACGAATATCAAAAAAAAACAAGAAAAAAACGTTAACTTCGGCTGCATCGAAGCTAATATACCCTTCACAGGTGCATTTCTTTTAGTAACTACGTGTTCAGTAATCCATGTCAATGAGCAGATACCACGTCAAATGCGACAGTTTTCCATACAAGCCCTTGATTCCGATAGTTCCGTTTGTATGGCAGCTATATGCTATAGTGAGCCGATCTGAACAATTTCTTCGGATATTACATTCTTATATCTATACCAAAAATTGTGAATTTATCTTGTCAAATGCAAAAATTTTCCATACAAGAACTTGATTCCGATCGTTCAGTTTGTATGGCAGCTATATATTATAGTGGTCCGATATCAGCAGTTCCGACAAATAAGCAGCTTCTTGAACAAAAATTGACGGTTGCAAAATTTCAAAACGATATCTTAAAAACTGAGGGACTAGTTCGTATATACAGACGGACAGACAGACAAACGGACATGGCTAAATCGACCCAGCTCAACGTACTGATCATTTAAATATATACTTTATAGGGTCTCCGACGCTTCCTTCTGGGTGTTACAAACTTCGTGGCAAACTTAATATACCCTGTTCAGGGTATAAAAACAATAAACATCACTTAGATTTTTGAGCAGCTTTGGAGTGTTTTTTTTTGGTTTCGGCTCGTTTTTTCCGATGATTGTTGACTTGTTTGCATATCAAACTCATAAACCCATATCTCACCGCCAGTTATAATTCTATCCCTGAATGTGGGATCGGAATTCGCACGATCAAGCGTATCCAAAGAGACCTGTTTACGGTACTCTTTCGGAAAAAAATTCGCGTTATCGGGACAAGTCGAATAAGAATGCGTTTCATACCCAAAATATCCACGAAAAGCATTCGAACAGACTCGCAGGAGATGTCGGGCTCTCTTAACATCTTTCTAACACTTGCATTTCAAGCACCATATCCTTCCTTTTAATATTTTCATCAGTTGAAGAGGTTGGAGGTCGTCCAGAACAAGGCATGTCTTCAAGGATTCAAGGATTCTTTGTTCGATATTTTTATCCATTGCAAAAATCGCAACACACTACGGAGGGGCACCGACTTAAGCAGCTGCTGTAAACAAACTGGTTGACAGAACGCGCTCATATTTTGCATAGTAATTAAGAACAGTCCTACCAACTTAGCAAAATACATGTTTTTTAAACATCATTTGTCCGGGGAATTTAATTACAAGTTCCACATGCTTTTTTGTCTCAATGAATATACTCTAGGTGTGCGGTACGTAGAAAAAGTAGTGCGAAAATATCGTAGGCATATTCCACCAACTGCACAAAGAGATGAAGTACATGAAAACAACCCGGAAGGTCTTGGACCAAACCCCAACACTTGGAGCAGTTAAAGTTATAGGAGAAGGGCGTTTACCTATTTCGAATTTCGATTTGTTTTTCGAATATGGAGAAACCCACAGCCGACAACTTCTCATAAGAGCTAAAGAAGTGTTTGAGTGAAAACTTTAATGGGAATAGTGCATTGGCTTATCTTTCTGACAATATCGATCGAAAGTAGCCATGATAGTCCTGATTGTCTTTATTGAAAAATACTAACCAAAAACTGTAGCACAATCTGTTTTAATTATATAGTAACTACCGATTTTCTTAAATAAGTATTTTCGAATAATTTCAGCTGCTTCTTTACTTTCGGCCATGGACACGTCGGCGGACCCTTGTACGAACTTTTTTCAATACGCATGTGGTACGTGGAATAAGATACATATCATACCCGAAGATCGCAGTTCGATAAGCACATTCGAGGTGAGTAAACAGTAAGCGATCACCACATTAAAAAGAAATTTTAATATCCAAAGTAAATAAGTCTTCCAAATTTTCTATTTAGAAAAATCAGATATTCATTTATATATGTATGTATATATGTATGTTCATATTTTCATAAATATATTCAGGTTTTGTCCGACGAACAGCAAGTGGTGTTGAAGGGCGTACTAGAAGAGTCCATTAAGGTCGACGACAACAAAGCCACCATCAAAGCCAAACAGTTTTATAAGAGTTGTATGGATTTACGTAAGTTGAGGACATTATTTGGCAGATGTATAAATACAAAATCCTCCATTTCTTTCGCATGTTTAGCTCAGATTCGCAAAATTGGCGAGGGTCGCTTAAAGGAGGTGCTCCAGTCGCTTGGCGGTTGGCCAGTGATCACACCGAACTGGCAGCCGCCCAATATGACCATCGAGCAATTAATGGGACTTATACGTGGTAATTATAGTGAACCGGTGCTAGTCGAGCTATACGTGGGCGCCGACGATAAAAACTCTTCCGCTAACATCTTACAAATCGATCAACTACAGCTGGCGCTGCCTTCACGCGATTACTACCTGAAACCGAGCAGTGAAAATGATTTGAAGGCCTACCATAAGTATATGACGCAAACCGCAATACTACTGGGTGCTGATCCTGTGACTGCAACGCAAGAGCTAGACGACGTGTTGCAATTTGAAATTAAACTAGTGAACGCTTCACTGCCCGAAGCGGATCGACACGACACGAGCGCCATCTACACGAAACTCACTTTGCCTGAGTTGCAAGCTCAAGTGCCGCAACTGAATTGGACAGTTTTTCTAAAAACCGTACTAGGACCCGATATCGAATTGTTGCCGGATGAGGTGCTGGTCAGTTACGCCATGCCATACCTCGTGGAAATGGGTAAGATTCTAGAGAATGCCGATCGCCGCGTGGTACACAACTACGTCATTTGGCGTTTGGTGATGTCCATAATGGCACACATGATCGACGAATATCAACGCGAACGCATTGAGTTCCGCAAGATATTACTGGGCGTACAATCGGAGCGCATGCGTTGGTCTCAATGCGTTGAATGGACAAATAAGAAGCTAGGCTTGGCGGTGGGTGCGCTCTTCATACGGGACAACTTCAATCAGGAGAGTAAAGATACGGCGCTTGAAATGATACACACACTGAGGGAGGCATTCAATGAGTTACTAACGGAAAATCACTGGATGGACGACGAGACGCGGGCGGTGGCTAGAGAGAAGGCGAACGCTATGAACGAACGCATCGGATATCCGGAAATTCTCAACAATGCAACGGAGCTGGAGAAAGAGTACGAAAATGTGAGTTTGTGAGTATACATACATGTGGTAGTGATACAAATGATTTGAAAAAGGTGCAATTTAAGTATCAACCATTATTCTATCATAACCTCAAAGTTAACTGCGGTTTTGCCTAATTTTGACGTTTTTTTTTTTTACCTAAAGCTCACAATCGTGCCCGATAATTTCATGGAGAATGTACTTAACATACTGAAATGGGATTCGGACAAAAATTTACAGCTGTTGCATCAGCCCGTCGATAAAGAGAAATGGACGACGGAACCGGCTGTGGTAAATGCCTTCTACAACCCGAACAAAAACGATATCGGTAAGCTTGGTTGGAGTTTTATATTGAAGCAAGTCTATTATCGTTTTTATTTTACAGTCTTCCCGGCAGGGATATTTCAACCACTATTTTATAGCAACAATTATCCGAAATCGGTTAACTACGGCGGAATCGGTGTCGTGATCGGACATGAAATAACCCATGGCTTCGACGATAAAGGTATAGAAAATTTTGCAAAATAACTTTTTTTTATTATTTAAAGTTTCAATAAAAGTTTGAAGCGCAATTTTCAATACTTTGTATGGCGCAAGATCAGTACTGTTCAAATCTTCACATCTTTCTAAACTCAATGTTACCTCAATAGTATTAACACTTTTTATTTTCTCTCACAGGACGACAGTTCGACAAGGACGGCAACATGATGCAATGGTGGAACAATGCCACCATCGAAGCTTTCCGCGAACGCACGCAATGCATCATCGATCAGTACTCCCGTTATAAGATTGAGGAGGTGGGCATGTATGTGAACGGTCGCATGACGCAAGGTGAAAACATAGCGGATAATGGTGGACTTAAGCAGGCTTTTCGGGTAGGCAACACATTTTCCATGATAATTTGCAAAAAACAATAAATATAATGAATGATTTTTATACACCACATAAGGCCTATAAAAAGTGGGTTAAGCGGCATGGACCCGAACCGGAATTACCAGGTCTAAATCTCACGCACGACCAACTATTCTTCTTGAACTACGCACAAATCTGGTGCGGCTCTATGCGTCCCGAAGACGCCGTCACGAAGATACGCTCTTCGGTGCACTCACCCGGTTTCATACGCGTACTCGCGCCACTCTCGAACTCAAAAGACTTTGCCGAAGCGTACAAATGCAAACTCGGCTCGCCGATGAATCCTGTAGAAAAGTGTAGCGTGTGGTAGAAAGTTCGCTATGTAGTACATATACGTGCTAACAAACTAACTTTATTAAATATATATATATACATACATATATGTATATACATATGTAATTTATATAAGCATAAAAAAGCTATTAAATCAGAATGTATACAATAAATTTGATTGGGTAGCACAGTGTAATAATGCCAAGGCATATAAATATTCAAAGCAGTTTGCTTAAAGAATAGAATTAGTATCTAATGATTTTATTTTTTTATAAATGTTTTAAAGCATTATTGAACTTCGTATATATACGAGGATTAAATAAACAAAGAGAATGTTAATTTGAGTGAGTAAAATTAACATGAATTAGGTAAATATCGTACGTCAGCACACACATACGCACACACACACACACATAACAAGCTAAGATATAAATATAACAAACCCTCATTTGCGAATTTGTATAACGCAAATACAAACACACATACATTGCTCTAACCATTCATACATACATACATTTGGTATGTGTGCCTACAAGTGTACATACATACAATTAAATACGGCACAATTCAATACAAAAATTAAGATACATATAATTATGAAGTCGTGCACAGCGCAGATAAAAAAAGGAAAAACAACAACAAACCTATACATGTATATGTGTAAAGATAAAAATGCATTCACACACACAAAAACTATGTACTTAGTATATTGATAACAAACACTGAAGAATAAAAAATGAAACAATATCGTAATTTCACAAACGTAACGGCGAGTTGTTTTCTTTGTTTCCGAAAAATTTGCAAATTAGCCTCAGCCACGTGTTGAGCAAGAGTATATGGATGAGAACATGAGCTGGAATTGTTCTAATTTTTTTCTTTTTATGTCAAATCTTTTATACTTAGGGCAAAATGCAACAGGTGGTGCCGTTGTTTTGTAATTTTTTTTCTTTTTATGTGAAATCATTTATAATTGTCAACACTTATGTAAGTACAAAATGCAACAGGTGGTGCCGTTATTTTTGTAAGTAAGCGAAATTTTAGAGTTTTTATAAATGTTTGCAATTTTATACCTGCTTTGCCACTACAAAGTGGTCAAATCACCTTGACAACAGCAAAATGACGGTAAAATTTAATACTTCAAAATTCGTTGCCCAGTTAAGTTGGCAAATTATTCTAATTTACCGATACATAAGTTGTTTCAAATTGAATTATTGAATCCAGTTTTATATGTTTTTTTACAAGAGCACAGTTCCACTTTATTAGCAGCATAAATTATTTTTTCGTTTAAAATGTAAATAGAATAATTGGAATGATTTATCGTTATCAGCAGTTATAAAGGAACAAATATTCTTACATACTTTCAAAGAAAAAGTAATATAGTTTACAGTGAGTTTTCAATTCCAATTTTTCTCCTTTATGAATGTTGGAAACGATTATAACGTAAAATTATACCACAGACTTTATATAAATAATTTCAATACATACAAATTTAGGACTTTAAAATTTGAGCACTCCTACTCAATTGGTAGTTATAGTTTTATGTTTGTGTAATTTTTGGTATTATATTATTCATACATATGTATATATACACAGTTTGTAGAATTCCTTCGTTAAAATGAAAATATTTAATTATCACACATTTGCGTAGGTACTCAAGAAATAATAGCATCCATTCGTGTATCACGGAATTCTTGGCAATTTAACCAAATGCCGATTTGAGACATCAATTTAGGAGTGTATAGTGTGGGCTGTAGTAGGACGTGGATTGCGTGACCAACTCTGTTCAGTGGCGCTAGCGAATATTAAATAGATGAAATTTCCACCGATATTTACAGCTGCCGCCAGCCAGAATACAATGCGCCATCGTGCCAGTGTCTCATGATGATTTATGATTACGCCAATCACATACGGTGCTAAGAAGCCGCATATGTTGGCCGCCGAGTTAGTTAGGCCATACATAGTGCCCGCATAGCGTGGACTTAGCGCAATATGATTCATTTGATTGCCTGCGTATACTGCGCCACCAAAGGAACCAACACCGGCCAACATCACTGTGACCCAAACCCAACTGCAGCCCACATAAGCTGTGGCTAAAAGTCCGATCGATGGTATAATGGACGCTATTGAATTCCATAATTTGTACGAGTTGAGTAGAGAAATATAGCGTTGTTCCAACATCCAATCGGCCAAACCGGAACACAGAATGCCCACAATCCAGCTTGTGAAGTAAGGTATCGCGTTTAACATTGCATTCGATTGGATGTCAAAGTGTAGAATATTACTCATGTAGGTGGGTAGTTCTGTCAATTGTGTATAAAAGGCCCAACTTTGTCCGCATTGTGTTATTAAGATTGCCCATAACGGCAGTGATGTGAAAATGGATCTCCATGGAATCTCGTCGTTCGTTGTCTGTATTGCATCATTTTCGTTTTCGGTCAACAATTCATTATAATTGCGTGGTTGCATTGAGCGAATACTGCGCTCTATGTAATCACGCTCCTTGTAAGATATACGCGGATGTACGCTTGGCTTGTCGTACACGAGATACATCCAAAATAAAAACCATACTATGCCAAGTAAGCCAAATATATAAAATGCTGAGGGCCAACCCCCAAGAAACTCCAAAGAGCAGAGCCACCCTGCTAGTGGCATTGAGATCACTGTACCTATGTTCGAACCAGCATATACAATGGCGGCGAATTTATTCCGTTCCAGTGGCGGAATCCAGTGCGCTAACATTGCATGCATTGCTGGATAGGTGACACCTTCACCCATGCCTTCTAAAACACGAACCAGCACTAGCATTGGTAGACTCCAATATGCAGCGATAGGTGTTAGGAGTGTAAAAATTGCAGTTATCAACACACCATAGCCATAAATCAGTTTTCCACCCATAAGCTCTGCTAATCGACCGCCAGGTACTTGTGTCAGCACATAACCGTAAAAGAACGATCCTAAAACTAGACCCTGAGTGGCCTCATCCCACAAAAAATCTCCCTCCTTCGACGGTGTAGTAGTGTTAGTTGGTGTTGGTACTGGGCACGTATCATCGACGGTGCTAGAATTATCTTGAGGTATTGCCGTTTGATTCACCATAGCCACAATTGCTACAGACAAATTAACACGCATTGCATAGACTACTGCGAAACCCAGGAAACCCATTAAACCGAATATATGTCGAGTTTTAGGAAATTCGCCATCATCTATAATTGAAAAAAAAAGCAAAAAACAGTATAGATTTAACAATAGACACGATTTCAATACGTATTTTGTTCAATATATGTACGTTTTCGTAAATGTGTCTAATGAGTAATAACCTTCAACTCCACCAATGAGAGGCGTATCTACAGAGCTCCCTTCATTTGTGTCGGAAACCTCACTATCTTCATTAGTGTTCGCTGTTCTGCGATTGCTGTCTGGGTCATTATGGAAAGTGTTGTCGTCATCATCATAATCTTCCGCTGCATAATTGCGAACAAATCCAGCACTTACATCAACGTCTACGGCAGTAGCGACGCCACGCGAGTTCTTTGTGCGAAACATATTCAGCTTATCACCCCTCGACTAATTAAAACTTATCAAATTATAATTTAGAAATTAGTAAACATATTACACACAATCAGCTTACGAACGAGACTAAATTCAATGAACACGAATAAAATTTTGTTTAGAATAAAAAAATCAACAGAAAAGAGAAAGGAAAACTAGTTGAATAGCAATAACAGCTGATAATATAGAGTTGCCAACCGCCCATTAATTATTTCGATCTGTATATCGTCACCTAAAATGCAAAATAATGTATCATCAAAAAATTCGAAATTGAGTATTTTATTGTTTACAATTCACTACTTCAAAAAAAAAAAAATTATATTACATTTGTTCAGCATATTCAGGTTCTACGTTCAAATATAAACAAGTTTTAACCAATATTAAAATCTTTTTTCACTCTTGGGCTATTTTATTTCGTGTTTCATTCACGAAACTGTAAATTTTCGAGAATGTTGTTACGTTATTTTGCATTTTAGGTGACGATATTTACTTTCATAAGTCTATTTTTATGAAGTTAATCAAATTGGTATAAAATAATCTGATTTACTACGTTTTAAAAGGAATTGGAATTGGGAGTTACTATAATGAATCCATTAATAATAGAAGTAGATGTAAATAATTTTGACCACACCAATATCTGATTTCTTTTTTTATGACCATAGATTTAAACAAAAATTTATTAATATTTGTGGATCGTTAAAAGTTAGTTACAAAATTACAAAAAACAGCAGCAATTACAAATACCAAATCTAAGGCAACATCAGAGCTTCCATCATATGGCTCGCATATTCTTTAGTTGGTGATAGCGGTTCCAATAGGGAATACTATATTTTTCCTCCCATCCTTTAATATTAGTGTTTCGTAGTGATAATTGTTTTCAACCAATGCACAAGATGCATTACCAGAAGCTGAAGAGGCTTTTAGCAATGGGTCCAAAGATATTTGATGGCAGTCAATAAATATATTATCGCAATCAATCTTTAATGCTATTTCGTAGGCACTTGCATGATGACTTGTCCAAATGGATGCGTTAACGGCTTTTAACGTTTCTTTTCCACACAAGCTAATTGCTTCCTGTACAGTGCGAAAAGTGTGTAACGTGGCAATACCATTGTAACCGGTTCCCAGATGCTCATGGGTCACATCGCAAACAAGCACCGGTGAATTGGCTCCCAACTCGTTGACAGAAATGGTCTCCCAACTGTGTTTGTTTATCAAAGCCAAAACTGTATTTCGTTCTACGTCCTGCGCAGCTTCAGCCGAAATCGCTTTGAGTTGCGGCTGTAAGCGCTCCAAAAATGATTTACGGATCGACTCAGCCACAAGCACCGTAACTATAACTTCAGCAGCTAAAGGGGACTGCAATGATTGTGCTAAATGATAAGCAGCAGCATTTACATCAGCTTTATCACCAACAATTAAAATTGTTGGTGTGCATTTGCAACCAACGTCAGCCATCTTTCCAGACACTTTTTCACTATGCACAAATGAATCACGATCGTATTCGATATTATTAAGCATATGCTGGGTGATTTTAATATCTGGCATTCCTGAAGTATATTGCAAAAACCTAATAATTTATAAATATTAAGAATTATAGCAAATACCGGAACACACACGGACAAAGAACAAAACTAATTGGAATGAGATATATCACCTGTTAACTATTCTGATAAGACACAATATGCTAAATGACAAATAAACTCCACTGTTTATAATTCATTGTGAATAAATTAATATCCTAATATAAGGTCTGCACGCAACTTGACATTTATGTTTTTAATGGACTATACGTACATAATCGTCCAAGAAATGGTGATTATGTTACTGAAAACATCGAAATTCTGAAAATATAAATTGTGTAAAGCATCTTTGAATAATGTTGAGCAAAGTTTTTTTGACATTTATGGGATAAGAACAGAACACAACAGCAAAATACCCAGAAAGCAAACTAATTTAAGAGTAAAATTCTTCCAGTGTATGAAAAATATTTATTATTGTGTGGCAACGCCGCATTTGCTAATGAATTCCGTGATTACGACATTTCTCAACAAGAAATTTCAGAATCTAGTTGGACTTCCTCGCGTAAAGGCTAATTTATTTCATTCTAGTGACATTTCGAGTTTTTCTATTACGTACGAGAATATATAATTTATTAGTGATAGATTCTGCGCATTGTATGTAAAGAGCGCAAATAAACGCCACATTAATAACTTTGCGAGTATACACCTGTAGCTGTTTGAGTGGCAAACAAATTGAACGGTCTCAACGCGCGCGAGAAAAAAGAAAGTGGAGCAATATCCAAATAATTGCAAAAATATAAACAGCTGTTGCTCTTTCGTGACTACTGTGCAAGCAGACAAAAAAGAACCATCATCGAGAGTGTTGCGCTGATTAAAAAGTTTGAGATAAACTAGATCAGAATTCTTTTAACTAACACGCAAGCAGAATGGCTGACATAAACGAATTATTGGGATCATCATTTGTGCGGGTTAAGGTAAGTAATAAGTGTATGTATGTATAAAGTTTCAACAACGAAATTCGCTAATAACGCCCAAATGCGCTCTTCGTAACCACAGCTCCATTTTTTCGCAAGTATTGAGCCGTTACTGCTTACTGATTTTTATTTGTTGTTACAGATACAAAGGATGTAAATTACCTCTTTGAACATTATTTCTTTGTTGTGATAAGAAGTAACAATGTATAATTGAACTATACTAGAATTATGCATCATCGTATTGTAAATACATACATATACACGTCATCTACATATTTATAGTATATATTGTAGAGGCAATAACATTAGAAAGAGGCGTAACCTTATCAGTAGATGTCCTCTTGTTTGGGTTTATTTTTTTATTTTTTGTTCATTTGAGTATGTATTTAAATCATCAACAATTAATTGTGCTTGTCCATAAGCGGTGACTCAATCGCATTCATTCAATGCAATGAATTGAATAACATTGTGGTGCAGACCACAACGACCGTTAAAGGCCCCCTGCATTGCAATCACCTACGATTATTATTTGTGTTGATGCTCTCTTGCGGCTTTGCTTGTGCATGAAATCGCAGCCACAAACATTTAATACATAGTCGTACTAGACATTCAATAGTTTTAAATGCAAATTTCTCAACCCTCACTGCACATGAAGTTTCAATTCACATAGGTATTTGCATGTGTGGAAATACATTCAACTTGCTTGAATTTGAATGGCTTCACCACGGATTTTCCTTCATACGTCGCCTCGGTTTAAATGTAACTGAAGTTTTATCTCTAAAGCTTACTGTATTTCACGTTTATTTTACAGCTGGTCGCTTTCGTGCACTTCTTCTTCATCACAAATGCTATGCTCGGTACCTGGGGCCATGGAGCTTATGAGTTTTACAATTTCCTATTTATGATTGCCATGTTCTGGACAATACATTGCAAGGAATCCATTGAAGCAGCACAAGTGGTAAGTATGAAGTAGTCCGCCTTATATGCATGTATGTATGTAAGTATGCTAGTAAGTTTTCGATTAGGCACCTTATAAAAAACTATATATGTATGTATTATGAATTATATATGTATGTATATAATATTTCTGTATGCTTACCTAAATATCGTTGTTACTACAAATCACTTCAATATCTGACGCGTCACGCGTGTGAATTAGAACACATTATTTTCAATTTTGTTTCGATAAAGCAAATTATTTAATTCATAAAAATCGCATCGTTTCAAACTAAAAAAAAATTAGGACTGTTCAATTTCATTACGTTTTATTTAAACTTATAAGGTATTTGCTTTCAACAAAACCAACAATTAGAATTCCTACAATTGTTCTAGTAAAGTCATTAGTCGATAACGTAAGGTTATTTCTCAGTTATTTACTTGCATATGAGTAAAGTAATTCTCAATTACTATTACACTATTCAAACTATTCGCAACGAGGCAACGTATTAGTATGTATGTAAAGCGTAGCATCTTTAGCAGCGCTTCCAATGAAACACAATGATTGAATTACATGCGTAAGTGTATATTTATAGATGTACACAATGTGTAATACATATTTAGGTAGGTTAGTGTTGCGCAGGTGATAACAACTTGGTGTTAATAAAGACTTGTTGTAACGTGAACTTCCAACTTTAAGGTTTTAGCTTCAAGATTTTGTTTAGCTAAGAATTTTTGGAAGACAATATAGACATTTACATATACAATATATGTATATACATAAGAAATGAATTGCTTTACAAGTGTCCAGTTCATATCGTATGTAAATTACGTACATACATATGTATATGTTTTACATATAAATCGCTTTTATTAATGCCTTTGCATATTCTCTAATAAAATTACTCGAAAATAGCTTTAATTAATGAAATAGCGAAGTATTATTCCGCTCTGGGTTACTATTGTTATCGATTTTTGTTTGTGTGGGAAATTCAGTTGATTTATGTGAAGTATTAAAGGTGCTAGAGAAATATTCAAATGGTCAACCTTTCTTCCTTCTTAAACCCCCTAGCTATTGTGATATCGCATTCTTTGGCCGTCGACTGGCTTGTGAAATGCTAATAAATTCGAAAGAAAATCGCTAACATTGCGTGTTGCACACTTTGCTTTTGGTAACCGACGCTAAAAATCCTTACACTACTTGTACCTAAGGCGAGGAAACTACTTGTCCCTAGTAGTGTAAAGGAAGAAATTTTGCAGGGCGACCAACAAAAGTGACTTTCGTTTTCTTAAATTAATGAAGCCAGTCAAACACGCTATCGTATACAAATATATGTACATATATATATAATGTGACTGTATTTATTGCCGCCCCTCTTGAACGCACTGCTCGTTACCACTACCACTTTTAAATTTGAATATAACCAAAGTGACGAGCAAGCGTGTTTGTGAAGCATAAAATTTCACACGTAAGCACAATGACGTGGTGCTACATATGTATGTATGTATGTACGTACGGACATAAACGTAGATGTAGGTGTATCGCTTACAATATTAGCTATGACGACAACGTCACCGGCGTTTTGCACTTACACCGTAGCGTCTAAGACATGCTCACTCCAATTATAGTTTAAGTGCGGGTAATTATATATTGAAATCAATTTATATTTTATTTTTCCCGCTTATATACTTAAAATTTAAATATTCCGTTTTCTTGCTTAATTTGTAGCCAAACTGGAACGCGTTTGTAGCGCTGGTTTAAACACCATGCCATGCCAAGCAAACATTAGACTCTTAATATTTGTTTAACAATAGTATTATCACATATTATCATAGTGCGCCTTCCTCTCTTTTGGATTCCACATTTTTATCTTTTGTGGTTAATCTGTTTTGCTTGTGAATAATTTGAGACTGCCCCAAAAAACATAAATAAATATCACAGCGGTAAAAGTGAAATACTTTCTTATGTTCATAAAGTATAAAAATATATATAAATATAATAGAGTTAGTAACTAAAAGTTCTAAATTTTACTTTTGAGCTTCTAGATAGCTACTTCTGTATTCCTTACTGCGTCTCAATAAGTACATACTTATTTGTGGTTTATTATAAGTTAATTTTTTTGTATCGAAATAATTTTTATATATAACTTTTGATTGATGATAGCAATAATAACGAAAAGTTATTTGTATTTATCGGCACAATTCATTATAAGATTAGATTGTAGTTGGTTGCACAGTTTACAAAACTTACTTCGACAAACATTCAAAGTTTTATTGCAATTTTCACTTCCCTTTGCTTGCAGGCACTCGTCATCAATGTTTCAAGCATCTTCTTCGATTTAATAAACATTATAGTCTACTTCGATTTCATGAGTAAGTTTACAAACCAATATACATATACATACATACATATGTGACCAACCTTTTGCAACATAAACTTAAACATCTTCTAAACTTACAGATGGTTGGGCAGTCGCTTTCTCTATCATCAATTTAGTACTACGACCAATAACTGTCATATTACTGTATCGTGAGTTCAATTCCCGCGGCGGCAGCTTACAAACCGGTTCTGTCTTCCCCACCACACAACAGCGCACCTATCAGGACATCGATCGGCCAACACAGCCAACGCCCACAAACTCGCAGCCTGGTCCAAATGTCGCTAGTATTTTCTAAACGAATTGTTGCGTTGGAGGGTCGCTGATACATTTCAGAATAAAAGCTGAAAATCTTTGGCATAATTCAGTTAATTTGCTATTTACTATATGAAAAGTGGAAGCAGCGAAAAAGTTTGTGTAAAATTGTAAAATCTGAATACTTCCATGTAACAAAAATTCTAACATTTCCTTATACATGCATGTTTGTATGTAGTGGTATATATGTTATGGTCGGTTATAGAAAATATTACCTTAAAAGGGCTCGAATCCATATGACATTGAATTGAAATGGTTTGTGGAATTGAGAATATGTAAAAATACTGTTGCATAATATTTTCGTTGAACAAAAACCACTTGTGTAACCTTTTTATATTGTATACCAACAAAAACAAATCGTAAAAAATAGTAAAATAATCATTATTTAGTTTATATGTATAAGTCATGCTGTTTTACATCAAATATTAATATACAATATATGCTTTAACTGTTGCAACAAAATTATATTTCCTTAACAGCACTAAGTTAAGTTTAGCCAGTGTTATTTCCTGTAAAATTAGAAAATTAGTGCAACTAGTTTTGTTGTAATATGTATATCGAATTTTATGTATATAGAGGAGTTTTAGCAACACATAACAGAAAAGAAAATTGCATATTTTTAGGCGCACAATTATTTAGCGAGTGTTTCTGAGCCAGAGCCATCTTGCAGTCTCACTAAATTTTAACTCTTCTTGTTATTACATGCACGTTTTGCGGTATTTAGATAATGTGTTAATTTCATAAACTTATTCTACTTTAATTCCTTATATCAACATCCATAAAATGCTCCACAACAATCAACTATTAACACCTATTTTAAGGTATACCCATCGTTAAAGGCGGAATTGGAAATTGATGAGTAAACAACGGTCTCGTGTTGTTGATAGCAATGTAAACTTGTACCTACTTACACATAAACAATCAATAAGCATAGTAAACATTTATTAGGGGGCTGAAGAAGTTGCGAAGTGTTCAAGCAATACTAACACCTACGAGAGTAATTATAGTGCTTTAACAGACTCAAGCTAATTTGTCCAAAAATATTTATGGAGTCTATAATGAAAGCTAGATTCGAACCATTGACCTGTAACTGTAAATCGAAGAACTAAAAATGAAGGAAAAGGATTGTAGGCGAGTTAGTCCAAAGCCAGCTAAGCTTTAGCTAATTTACAAAAATATATTTTATATTTACATACATACATATACACATGTACATACATATGTGCGTACCATTTATGAATTGTAATAGTATGAAACGCGTTGAGGCAGTTGAAATTTTTACTTATTTATCTTTAATACTAATTCGTGCAATAAAAAACTAAAATGATAATAAAGAAATTAAAATTAAAAATTTGAAGTGTTTTTAATGGCCGAAAGGGCGAAAGTTAATGCGTAACGGGGATTTAAAGTCAAATGGATAGCAAATTACAGTTTTTTGCCTTAAATAATTTATTTTGTTTCGAAATTTTATTACTTATGTACAAGCTATAACTGTATTTGGGCTAGCGAATCAAATTTTTCAGATATTTTAAATGTTAAGAAAGTAAAAATGGTTGATTAATACAAAGAACTAATAAAAAAAAAAAAGAAACACTTTTACGTTAGGTGCCCGCAGAACGTCCGAACCACAGCACGGAAAGACGTGAAAATTGTCATAGGTATTCCTTTAGTCCTGCAGAAGATAATCAAAAAAAAAAAAACCGTTCATTTTGCAATAGATGTAACTATATATTTTTAACTTAAGGACGCCTGAACCGATTTTGCAGAAAGGCAGCTGAGGACCAGAGCACGGGCATAGGATACTTTTTATTGTTTTATGTTAAAAGTCAAACCAAAAATAAATAAAAAAAATATATTTTAAATCATTAGTAAGGGTTAAATATTCATGTAATAATCATTTAAATATGTTTTTGCTTAAAAAAATAACATCGCACATCTAAGATCCAAGATTCGCACCCCCCTCAGTGCAGCAAAAAACGCAAGTCAACAAACGCAAGGAAGGGTCGACGTCGAGAAGCTGCAATCACAACAGACAGTAGAACGATTTTCTACTCGACTTGCACTCCCTCTCTTTGAGAGCACACGTCACCAACTCGGTATAAGGGAACTGTGGGACGGCATTTCAAGCTCCTTACGCACAGCTGCAATCGAAACCATTGGTTTTCGGAAAATGCAAAAGAACAGCTGGTACTACGAGGAGTGCTGTGTCGCAGCGGAGAGAAACAGACTGGCTACCTCGCAACGTTACGATCGACCACAACACTTGTGGGATGGGAAAGATACCGAGAGTTGAAGAGGGAACCGAGACGCATTTGGAGACAGAAAAAGAGAGAGACCGAAATGCGTGAGTATGAAAAGCTTGACAAGCTGGCCCACAAGGGTAATGTTGAAAAATTCTACGAAAAAATGCGACGAATAACAGAAGTTTTCAATACCGGAGCATACACTTGTCGAACCCAAGGAGGTGATCTGGAAACCGATGCCCAGAGCATACTAAAAATATGGAGAGAACACTTCTCCAGCCTGCTGAATGGTAGTGAAAGCATAACGCCAGGAGAAAGCGAACCCGATTCCCCAATCGTTGACGATGGAGCAGAAGTTCGAATATCTATTACCCATCTGAAGAACAAGAAAGCGACGGGATCCGATGGATTGCCGGCCGAGCTATTCAAACACGGCGGCGAAGAACTGATAAGGAGCATGCATCAGCTTCTTTGTAAAATATGGTCGGACGAAAACATGCCCAACGATTGGAATTTAAGTGTGCTCTGCCTAATCCAAAAAAGGGATAAGTCTCCTAAACATCGCATATAAGGTTCTTTCGGCTCAGCTCGTCAGGCTCATCAATTAGATATACTATATTTTATACGATGTCCGGCGTTTCATCCTGAGAGTTACAAATATCGTCGCAAACTTAATGTATCTTCTTCACGGTATAAAAAAAGACTAATACAGTTGGAGAGTGTAGCCTTATAGAATATAACTAGTTGTAAGCAGTTCGGCAAGAGCTCGGGCGACTCACGTGGTGCGAGGGCGTACAATCAAGCTCGTATTTTGGCCCAGCAATACCTCTTTTTTAGCTAGTCAGTTCCTATTTTACAAGCCCAATTTAAATCGACTCTCAAAGGATCGATTTTTGATAGTGGAGATTTTCACTTTTTGTCGAAGGAACTCATTAAAACTTATGTATACATGCATGTTTTTGTTTATAAATAAATAACCATCTCTTTATTTTATGTGAAAAAGTATAAAATAAATAAAAATTTGTATTTCCGCTTTATGCTAGTCCTTAAGTGCTACCGCAAATCATACATAACAACAAATTAAGTTTTGTACAAAAATAATATAAAAATATTTTACAAAAGTTTGGCTGTTCCTGCTTTGCACGTTTTTTTTAAATTTATTTATTATAAATAAAATATTCCAAAGACTGACACTCAGCTCCTACTTTAGAATCCCTCTTTGGCCGCTCGAAAGCGATATTTGTCATTGCTGCCTGCCAAGCAGGGCACTTGCACCAGATTGAAGTAGATTGAGCCCATCACTTGCGCCGCCGACGTGTTGGCACTTTTGAGACATGAGTAAAGCATATCGTCGCATATGCAGTGAGATCTGTAGGAATAATAACGATGCAGTATATATGTATATATAAGTATATATAGAAAAAGATATATAGCATATGCTTATGAAGGTAGATATATTTACATAGGAATTTCATTTACATAAACTCACTTTGTATACAAGGAGTCATTCATCAGCTCGTATTTGTTTTGATAGGCACGTATCTTCACCGGGCACAGATCGTGAAGGCGACAGCATCGATCCATATCCATTTCAGTGCCCAAATCACTGTAGGTTTCCGCAATGTCGCCGGTGCCACACCACTTTGTGCCTGTGGAATAATAAATTTTATTTTACTCATTGTACTCACTACGATCGGCACTCGCTTGAAATATTCAAAGTCTAGTAACAATTATGGAGATCGCGTACGCGTACGTCATACTTGGGTAGTATTTGATATGGCATGCATTAACCTCCATTAGCTGTTGTTATTGTTGTGTGTGTATGTGCTTTAATTACTTACCCGGTATGATGCCGCTCAATAATGAAAATGGACTTTTCGGAAATATATTTGCCGCCAAATTTGAAGCACCATTATTCGCGGGACTGTCATTGCTCGCACTGACATCTATGGACTTGCCGCGATTGCGCGAAGCATATGTCAGCTTGTCGACACGCTCACACTGGTTCATGAGTTTCAGCATTTCCTCGAATGTTATTCGCAGCGGCCGATTGTATTTGGAAAGTCCTTCGAGTAAAGTTTTTCCATCGCTTTCATTGCTAGTTGGGGAGAATGAAAAACGGTACAAGATTATTTACGTCAATATTCATATATATTTATTATTGAAATATATTGAGGGTTATAGAAAAAGTCATATCAGTTCAATATAAGGCAGATTGATTCAGTCACTCGCCTGCAGTATATGCTGCAAATTCTTGTATGTATAATTCCTGCACACCGGATTTAAAGCCAACGGGTCCCTAGTAACCCCGCTGTCAAATAAACTATTTGTAATCTAATTTACAACTATTATGAATCGCTAACTAGTCAGCCGACTGTCTTACGAGGTAATTGTCCTAACATTTGTAGTAGTATAAACTAGAACTTTCAGCATTTCCAGTATCAGTTCATAAAGCAAAATCTCTGGGCCAATAAAAGCCTCGTCAGTAAACAGTTATACTCGTATAATTGTCATAAGGTTGATGTTTTTCTGTTTTGTTAGGTTTCAGATAGAAATTTTGGTTGTATAGGGTGATCAATTTCGAGGCTTCCTACATTTTTAAAGACTTCAAATTTAATGGCATTTATTTTTTGAAGTTTCTCTTTTAAATGTTGGCCGCAGGCGATGATTCCACCGGCCCACAAACCACACCAAACCGTTGTTTTTTTCTGAATGAAATGGCAGCTTTTGAAATGGGCAGAAATGAGCCTCATCGTTGAACCAAATTTGATTTGAAAACGTAGGATCTTCTTGGAACTTTTCATGAGTCCATAGAACGAAGCGATGTCGCTTGAAAGGTCGAGCGGTTTCTTGCACAAGCTATAATTTGTACGCTTTCAATTAAAGATCTCGACGTAAAATGCGTCAAGTCGGTCTATACGTCAGTCCGACGTCGAGACGTTTCTTTACTTAGAGACATTCTGCTAACATATCTTAATTCTGTATTTTTTCTATTAAAAAAAACATTTGAGCAGAAAACATTTTTTAACAATATACAAAAATCATAGTTTCTGTGGTTATATTCTAGAAAGTTAAGGTCAACGAGGTACATATTTGATTTTTATGAAAAATTAATATAAATTATTGGTCGTCACGCGATTTTATTCGCTCGTTAAAGGTTTTGTGTAGTTGAGAACAAAAAGAAATGATCTCGGATGTCGATAAACTGTGTATTTAACTAATATTATAGCAAGAAAAACGGATTGCACTAAAGCATAATATCCTTCACGAATGCAAAAGATTCCGTACAAGAACTATACTATACAATATTTATATGTATATTTATATTATTACTATGTATGTATATTAACTCGATCTGCACAATGACTTCGGAGTTTCCATCATTACCTTCGGCAATAAACCACGACTATTTCGAGAAACAAGCGATTTTCCGATCGTTCAGTTCTTATTTCCAATATGCTATAGTTCTCCGTATCGGCCGTTTCGACAAATGAGCAGCTTCTTGGTGAGAGAAGGACGGGTGAAATTTTTCAGATCGATTTCGATCGATCGATAGTTCGTATATAGATACGACGGTCAAGGCTAAATCAACTCAGCTCGCCCCGCTGCTCATTTATATTTATACTTTATAAAGTCTCAGACTTTTCCTTATAGAGTGACAAACGTCGTGGCAAATTTAATATACCCTGTTCAGAGTAAAAAATCGGGTGGGGCTGTGCCGGGGCACACGGCCGTTGTTAGTTGTTTGTCTATGTTAGCGAATCGCTTTTAAAGTAAAAGATTAAAATGTAGACAAGATTGACGCTGTTTTAAGTATTTTAATAAAAAAAAGAACAGGCACATATTAGAAACATAAATTACTTATTATTACGATTAATATTCGACAACAATTTTATTTAACATAGGTCAACATTAATATTTCTGGTGAATGTACAGCCAATAGTGGTATTGCCTAATGTTGTCGGTGATGTTTGTACGTAGTTGAGGCCGAATGCATTCCTCATGAACTCAACGAGATTGCTGTTCTGTTGTGGATCGTAATTGAAATCGCCGCATAGAACGATTGGAGTCTCCAAGTCTGGCCGAGAGTTCGGTATTAATTTTGTTAAGTTTGCTGAATATGGCAGGAGTGATTGATAAAGACATAGCTTAACAGCTTCAGCCAACGCCTTAGGATGTATATATACGGCACCGAGGATAAACCGCGTATGATCTTCGACTTTAACGTCCACCAGGCATATGTCACCAACATTATGTTTTCTCAAGACTGAATGACTTGTTAGCATATACGATGATTTTGCTACAGTTCGTTGAGCTTTGTAGGTTTCTGTAGATTGCAGAACCTCCGCCTGCAGAAACTCGCACCGACAATTCAGTTGAGGTAGATGGACAATCTGTACGATGTTCAAGTGCGGTGTTATTACTTGCTCTTAGTTCGAAGCCATTGATTATCACAGTGTTCCCGCAATTCATCTAAGTCTCGCTAATTGCCATATAATCGGAGTTCATCAATATGTATATTATCGCTTTCAATATCTCCTGCATGGGCAACCAAACTTTGTGCATTGAAAGCAGACACGAACAAAATTAATTGCCGTCGTCGATGTAGGAGTCACCCTGCTCTTCATTGCATTCGGCTAGGACGTCTCGCTTACAGAAGTCTCTTGCTTGCATTGACAACGTGGGAAGGCGATGATTGGCCATCCGATCGTACTCGTCGCGAATATCTTTCACCGTTGGCGCGGCGCTGTCTCGCCCGTGATACAATTTAAAATCGTCTTTATCGTTGTTGAGATACAGACCGTCAATCGATGTAACTCTACTCAGCGCAACGTACACAAGCTGTTGTGACTGATCGTAGTTGAAAACGACTCCGTCGAATATTCCACCTTGCGATTTATGAATGGTGATCGCGCTTGCGGACACAGCCGGGAATTGGTTACGTCTACACTTGATATTCCCACCTAGCGGTTGCATTGCTTCACTTCTACTGATATGGACATCTCTCAATTCCGTGACAGATCCAATAGATATATCGATCGTCTGTTCATTCGTTACGTCCATAAGTATAGGTATTCCAGTGGTAGAGGTAGTTGCGAGGTCAGCGGCAGCAGCTTTGCGACGTTCCCGAAACCGTCTCGCTCGCTCGGAGCCGGACATTGGGGTGCCTATGTGTGGCCCATAGCCCCCTCTTTGTAACGATAGCCGTAATTTATATTTCTGGCTGGCTCTTGCACGAGCTGAGGCCGACGTAGCAAAAGTTTATATATTTATAATCACTTTCTGGTTATTTTAAATATAAATACTGTCCAATTTGCACTTATTTTTGTATAAATCAATCGGTTTAAATAAACTTGACAAACACACGAAAGAATCACCGCGCTATAAAGTCGGAGTCACGAGTTACACTGAATAGAAACAAGCGACAGCGCCGGTTTCGCGTAGTTAACGCAGTATGCCTCCCCCGCCGCACCGCTCGACCCCGACACGAACTTAATGTCATAACAGCGAGCTGACTAAATAAGCGAAATATACACACCACATTTTTGTTTCTAAGACTAATAGTTTTTTAATTATTAAGGTACGTTGATATAGACCTTTTCGTTACGGTCCACTTTTTAAACCTGGTACGATTTTAAAGACGTTTCACGTCAAAATTATACCATATGCAAGTATAAAGTAGCTTTTAAAATAAGAATAGAAAATATATTCTGTAATAAAAATTGCACCATTTTAATTAATGGAATAAGTAGTATGTAATTTCGTATAATCTCTTCGCCTCGCCCATAAAATATTTTCAGGGGTTACATGGGTTTACGGGTTTAAAAAAGAGTCTAATATTTTTACTGTCTTATTAAATTCTACAATACCTCCGGAATATTGTCCTAAATTTTCAAGTATACAGCCTTGAGAACTTGTGCGGTCGATGCAAGCTAGGCTAAGTGCGCCCTCTTTAAACGCATTTTTCTCGAAATTGTTTTTGAAGTCGGTTGATAAGATTTCTCGAGAGCTACTCAACCGATCTTCATGAAATTTTACACAGGTCTTTGATACAATTCTTACTTTTCAATGAAATTTTTATTTTTTTGCAAAAATGTCTGCCAAAAATCCAATTTTCAGCTTTTTTTCCTTGGTCCAAGTTCCAAGTAAAGGTTTGAACCAAAACACGTATTTTGTCAATTTAGATGATGAAGTAAATAGGAGCAAAACATATTGGACTATCGCTGTAATCCACACTTAGCTCATTCTATTAAGTTAAAAAGATTGTCTGCAGAGTTTGCTTTGAAAAGATTCTCTAAAGGTTTGAATATTCACCGAGTAATCATCAAATCATATTTTATAAATTTTACTTATAAATTAATTGGCTTATGCACAGGCTATTTTTTCATCGGTATTTTAACTAATATACGAGTACTTTGTGATATTGCAAGAACATACATACCTACAAAAATTAAAAAAATTATAAAAAATATATATGAATTAAAAAAAATGGTTATATACATATATTAAAACTCACTAAATTTCAATCAGTTCACAACTCAACAACAGCTTCTCTGGTCCCAACTCGGTCACGGCAATGGTAGAGTCATGATAGTAGATCATTATTAACGAGTCATTTGTAAGCCGCTTTCCACTAAAAATAAATAATGTAAAAATAAGTAAATACGCGATAGAGGCATTTAATAAATATAAACATTAAACAAAGAAATAATTAAATGTTTTTGCGAACTCTTATCTGTGTAGGAATAATAATAGTTATTGGAAGAAAATGAAAATTCTCTTTACATATATAAATTACTTGGCATTACAATAAGCTAAACTGCGATTTAGTTGAAACTATTTATAAATTATTCTAATGATTAATCACTACCAAAGAGTATATGAATTGAAGAAGGTTTCATTCCAAATTTTGAAGAAACATTTACTTTGGAACATTTATAATTTATCGGGAATTTTGAAAAATATGTTTTGCCAGTCTTCGTGACCAGTATGAAGTTAGTTCCAGGATGTTTTGAACAATCGCGTGTCTGTATAAATATGCTTTATAGTTTAACAATTTAATTTGTCTCCACAACACATCGAGTGATATTTGAGCTTTCAGTCACCAAATAATGACATGCAATTTGATACAATGGTATAACCTGTATGTTAATGGGCGGTAAGTGCAGCAAAGACCACAGCAGGGTTAGAGAGCATGTGACATTAGCAAATGGCACACTTAAAATGCAACGCCCACTTATAATTTCGCTTTGTAATATGGGTTATTATACACCTTTTATTAGGTGAGAACATTTAACTTGTTATCTTTACCGTTCCATCTAATTGTCTAAATTGTTAATTGTCGATTACTACATGGGGCAATTTTCACTTGTTCAATACAAACACTCACCTGTACGTTTTCATCTGACGCAAATTGCGACTCTCGAAGTACTGCTGCGTGAACGAGGCGAATGAGGGAAAGCCTTGGAAGCTCTGTGGCAGGCTGAAGTTGATTGTCGGCTTCGTGGCGACATTTCCGATAAGTCCACAGATCGCACACAACAGGACACAAGACAATTGCAAATTGGTTTTCACGGCAAATTTCAACATTTTTCCGAATTAAAACGATTTTTTGTTTTTTTTTTTAGAAAAAAGTAATAATCACAATAATAATATGAAGGTACAGCGGTACTTTGGACACGTTGTTGCGTTTCACAGTCGTTACAATGGAATAAACATTGCATTCAAATTGTTTAACACATTTCTACTCAGTTTTAGTTCAAACTCGCACTTAGGCATTCGCTTGTTCGTTTGTATGTTTGTATATTATTATTTCTGAAATTAAAACAATCGCCGAGTTAGTTGCGTGCACTCTGGTTGATAACGTCTGTGAATTATAACGAATTAACGTTTCAATGTAAATTGGTTAGAGAAAAACCATTACAACATTATTTCATTGAATAGAGCCTCACTTGGAAATATTGTGCAATACTGGTGCCAGTTATGACACTGAAGCCTTTCGCTGAAGGACAGGCATGAAAGATTTCGTATTATATCTTTAAGCGCATGTACACACATACACGCGCACATGCGCACTTATATCGTCCTATTTGTGGAAGAAGGCTCGCGTGAATATAAAAAAATAATCGCTCGGGTGTATATGCGACCATGAATACTTTATGGTGTGGCATTTGGCAGGTGACAGATGTTCTAGATTCCTTACTCGCACATATGTACATACATACATAACTTACAATATAATATATGTCTACTCTCACTAGGCCATTTTTACGCGCCTGCCTATTTCCCCTTTTGCTCGAAAGCAAAACAATTGTTTAACTACACGGTGGAAACTAAGTCGAGCCTCAACTATTACTGTATTCCCCCTTTAATTGCACCTCGATCATTGCAAATTTATGGTACAATAAATCGAGGAATCTTATAACCGATATTCGTTGGTGGATTATACATACATATATATGTAGTATAACTAGCTCTGCATGTTATAACTAATTGTTTTGAAAACTTAAAATTTTTCTGATTAAACTAATTGGATTGTTACTGTTTTTATTTCCTTAAAATTCTTCATATGAAAGAGACACAAAAACTACAATTTTCAAATATTATTTTTTTTCTTTTTAAACTACCGAAGTAGTGTGCCATTCTAGCGTATTTTTAAACACATTTATTGCTACACAATGTGAAAATATGTATATATGTATGTGGTACATTCATATTCAAGGCAACTAATTATGCAATTTTAGCTTGGAGCACCATTCAAGTCAATGCTGTTTAGAAATCTGAAAACAAAGAGGAAGCGAGAAATATCGATAGATCGAGCAAGCTACAATAAAAAGTAATAAAAACAAAAACAAAAACAAAAACAATCATAATAAATGTTATAACCGCAAGCAAAAGTAAAATGCGAAAAGCGAGCGTCAAAATTGATCAAACGAAGTAGCGTAAAAATGTGCGCTCCATAAGAAATTATATACATAAATCTACAAGTATATATATATACATATATTTTATATTTAAGTAATATATAAATTCTTCTCCGACAAGTACTTATATCAGCATGAGCTGGATCATATTTTAAAAATATAACAGAGGATGCAGCCGGAAGCTATTAATTTGTGTCCTGATAACTGTGTTGTTGGTGCGAACTTTGTAATAACGGCCAATCAATTTCTAAATTGCATGTGTATACCTTTCTGATTCGAAAAGGTTGCTCATGAAAATGCATAAGTGCTCTGGGTATAAAGTTATAAGCTGCTTATAGACCTGGGTTCTCTATACTGAAAAACATTAAAAATAAAGTATTTCTATTAGTGTGGACCTTAAGCAGAATATCTTATTTATCATAAGATGTATTAACTGTTCTGAGTCAGCTTAAGGGCTACGCGCCAACTGGTGTCAAAGGAAATACAATATACAAGTCCATACATACATACATATGTTTATAAAGGGCTATGTCCATTTGTAAATTTAAAAAACTGAAATTTTTGTTTTAAATATACATATATCGTAGATATCTTTGAATATATTATCCAAAAATTTGGAGTTGATTCGGAGTTATGTTTGTATTTGTAATAATTTTTAACTTATTGTAAACTGCTCCCAAAACTTTAACCCGTTTTTCTCGAAACACTGTTTTCAGAGTTAGTGAGGAAAAATTCTACGAAATGGCTGAACCGATTGACTTCAATTTTTGAATTTTATTGGAAGGAATAAGATTTTGAATATTTTTTTCGCGGCCATTTTGTTAAAAGTCTAAATTTTGACCAGTTCTTAGATCATTACGTGTATTCATTTATAGAAAAAAAAAATTTTTTGTGTTTTGGATTTGGGATAAATTTAAGCAAAACAAGTAAGGAAGGGCTAATTTCGAGTGCAACCGATCATTTTATAGTCTTGCAACTTAAAAGAGTAAATGGGAATATATTAAGGTGAAAAATGCCATCCAAAGGATCGGAGTCCAAGCAACTGACCAACAACATATTCGGCATGATTTGTTAGAAAAACCAAATTAGGTGAAGTATACATACAATCACCGATCATATGGAACAAAGCCACCTGGAAGTTCGAAAATCTTTATATTAGGTATATGGGGCTCAGGGAACCAACCCATTTTTGATAAAGGAATTGTTATTGTCAGGCAATAATTCTGTCTGAATTTCAATTGCATACCTCAGACATTGAACGATATTTTCGGTCAAAAGTCAACAGCATATTCGCTACCTAGGGGCTTGGATTTGAACAATTTTCGGGCATAAGAAGGCATACTTTATAGGAATTACTAGTTCAAAAAATTTTTTTTAGAAGATTAACTAATTTTTTATTTATGTACTTTGTGTAATATGGGAAGTAGGCGTGGTTGAGGTATACGTTTATTAGGTTTATTTAGTCGCAATTTGTCGGTCGAGTCCCGAGATATGGAATTTCACCAAAAAGTGGGTAGTGCCACGCCCTTCGTCCAATTTTCACACCAGCTCAATCAAACCCCTCTCATACCATTTTGGAGGAAAAATTTAATATCTTTGGCGTAATTATTCATTGATTTATTGCGCTTTTTGTGGTTTTGCACAGTACCGTTATATGGTGAGTGCCCAGGGTTATCTTCCGATTTCAACCATATTTACTCTGTTTTGAGGAATTCTTATAATATTTACACTGAGAAAATTTAGTTGTTCCAGCTTTAGTAGTTTAGGAGATACGTACATTAAACTTATAATTGAGCGGGGCCACGCCCACTTTTTCAAAACTTTGCCCCTTACTACTGCAATCCCCTGCGCAAAATTACAATTTTATATCTTAGTTTAGGGCATCGTGATGGCACTTTAAAGGGTTTAAGTTATTGGCGTTTTGTGGGCGTGCCAGTGGTCCGATTACGCCCATCTACGCACTCGTAATTTTTTTCGCACTAAGGAACCCTCAAGATATCTCAATTTGTACTCAAGTTACAGCTTGCACGGACAGACAGACAGTCATTCACCCTGATTTCAACTTAAAAATCTTCATCACTTAGAACAACTTTTTTCGGAGGTCCGACTGGAGGTCAGTTACGGGATGAATGAAATCCAAAATTTTTAAATGGATCGCTTATTATTAAAGTAAATTAAATGAAAATGTACATTTTTTATGTGTTTATTAAAGAAAAAGTCGCTTCAAAAAAGTTTCACAAAAAGAACGGATTTTTTCTAACCTTCAAGTGGATATAAGCGCTTAAGACTCCCTTCATTTATCGAATAACATCAAAGTCAATGATCTAATAGGTATATAGTAAGTCCCAAGTGTTTATACCTATACTATATAATACTATTGGCTTCCACGTTTCCAGTTACAACTTTACTGGTCGTGAGTTCAAACGCTCCCAAGATTATAGCTCTTGTAAAAATAGAAAAAAATAAAAA
>NC_052502.1:5138427-5159386 GCF_016617805.1 Bactrocera tryoni
CGGCTAGCGATAGCCCCTCGGTAGCTTTGCTCAAAGCTTGTTGAACATACATATAAATATTTAAGTATATCATGGAAAAGCTTCTAATATAAACCATGCCGTCGGAGGAGGTGCCTCAAAACTATAAGGATCTGATATTTGACAAGTAAATTGTAATTAAAATGTATACCGAGTTATTGTATTAATTTCTAAGATCTGACGGTGAATCCAAACAGCCAAAGAAATCAAAAAATGTCAGTTTTCTCTAACAACACTTAACATTTCGCACTTTAGTTGACGAAAAAACAAGTTGGATTTATAGTTAACAGATCACAGTTCGCCCAAAAACAAGCCGCGGTGGCACACGAACTCGTTGGCGCTTATCACTGACCGCCGCCATAAATCAGAAAAAAAGTACACAAATGTGAAAACTTTCAGTGAGTCTACGTTTTTCGCCCAGTCACTGTGGAGCTGCTCCATTGCTCTTAATACATACATATGTAAATATATATAGACATATGCTCGTCTGCTTGTACTTCTGTATGTTTATTTGTTTATTTTGTTTGTTTAGCTTCGTTTACGCGCACGTCTTTCTTCTACACAGATTTTTCAATTTTAAGCCTTTCATGCTTTTAAGTAGTATTTCAGTTTTCGTGTTTGTTGTGCATTTGTTACGTACACTGTGAGGTGAGGCGTTTTTTGGCGTTTATTTCATTTATTCAAACGCTTTTCACGTTGGCCCCACACTAATCAACAGCTATCTACGCATAACGCGTAAACGCGGAGCCCAAAATGTCCAAAGTGAAAGTGTAACTTGGCCCATGCGCACTGGCCATGCCGAGCGCTGTCACCGCGATAATGCGCGCTCAGCGTTGATACCAGCGATCGTCACGCGGTTTCGCAAGTTGGGCGAATTGCAAATTGGTGAGTCCCAAATAGACACGCTTTGCACACACCCGTTAACACAATCAAATGTTTCTTTTTTTATTTTTTGGTTTGCCTAAATGTACTCGCATTTGCGCATGCGCTGTCCGCTTTTCGGCACCAGCAAAAGTGTCACATTAAAGCTATAACTGCAGCATCACAATCTGAATGAAACTTGTGTGTTAATTGCTCCAAGCGCGTTCAACGAGAAAAGCCCCAAAAATTGTTGTGTGTGTATGAGTTAAGCTGTTGAGTAGCCGCCGCAGCCGTCGGGGTCATTTGTGTAGTGTTAAGAGGCGGACGTTAGATTTCACAGTCTGTCGGCTGCATTCAACCAAATACTCTTTGAAAACTTTATGAAAGTAATTGTTATGAAAGTTTTACTGCGCTTACTAATGAGTGTTTACATAACATTTGTGTATGCACGTACTTTTTGAGGGTTTATGATTATGTAAATGAGTAGTGGGATGATATAGTACTCTGATAACAGTCGCTAATAGTCGAATCACATATAACTTTCCTCGCTTTGCTTGACAACTCATGCTTTGACAATGAACCAAAGAAAGGAAAGGGTATATCAGAATGCGTGATTTGCTTGCTGTGCTTCTCTTTAATAAAAATGGCAATTGTTACTTTGCAAAGTCAGTCGACAGTCTGAGCTTAAAACTTTGCGCACACGAGTCACATTGTCGGTGTTTGTCGAAGTCGCAGGCCTTCCAGCACGGTCTTCAACAGGGACCTCTTGCCGGCCCTCCAAAAAAGCTTGGTGCCACCGAAACACACCATTTCTTGCTAAAGCCACATCTTGGTGAGCCTGCTTCATCATATCAAATGTCTCTGTTGCAGATTTACCGAGTTTCACACAGAATTTAATTGCGTACCTTTGCTCTAACGAACGGTGAATTTTCGGCTTGCACCACTCACAGAAACACGTCGCGCGAAAATGTTTGTCCTGACTCTCCAGGTGCTTGAAAACAACCGACCAGCCACTTGTTCGTTAGCTTGGAATGCCATCTACCGAATCCTGTCGGTACGGGCACGCTCCAAAGTACAGTCGCGGCGGAAGAAAATCAGTCCTTTTACTTTTCGGACATACCGGATATATCTTGGTCGGTATGTTTTGTGTTATATCATAGTCACAGAGTGACATGTTACTCATAAGTTTCTAAAGAAGACCAAAGAGGTGAAATTCAGAACAACAGACCATCTGTACCGGAGAATTTTCTGTTTCCCATTGTTCTTAAGAAAGCATATAGAAATTTATTAAATAGTTCATAAAATACTACACCGATAGTTGCTTTGCTTTTTTCCCGCTTATTGGAAGATATGCGATTCATAAAATTGTCAACATTTGGATAAATAGATAAGCCTTTGATATAACCCAAAAGGTGAAATCTCTTCATTTTTACCTCAAAGGAATAAGAAATGTTCAAGCATGGTGGTTGTGGTAGTCGAAAAAGTCGTTTCGTATTTTGTCAATAGGTGTCGTTGCAGTCGTATATCTCCAGTGCAACCAACCACATTGTGTCATACCATATAGTGCTGGAAAGTTGAGATTTTAAGCTTCATTTGACCAAAAAACAATTAAATTAAGGGAAGTTGAAAAAAAGTTACAGCTGTTCAAAAATTAGTGAAAATAATGAAAAAAGCCGTTTTATTTTGAAATTTTTG
Organism: Bactrocera tryoni; assembly: GCF_016617805.1. NCBI lineage: Eukaryota > Metazoa > Arthropoda > Insecta > Diptera > Tephritidae > Bactrocera > Bactrocera tryoni. The sequence continues at coordinate 5,141,002 of NC_052502.1, forward strand.
CATTAAAAAAAGGAAGAATGCCACGGAAGTCACCAATGAAATTTATGAAGGTTACGGAGGCGATGCTGTATCAGTTCGTGTAGCACAACAATGGTTCGCTCGCCTTCGTTCTGGAAATTTGAAAATTTCGATTTACACTGATGGAATAATGTCTCTAGCGGAAAAATGGCAAAAAGTGGCCGACCCAAATGGTAAATATTTCTTTAATTATTTATTATTATAAATAAAAAAAAAAGTTGAAGTTTGATTAGAAATACGAAAAGACTTTTCTTTCGAATACCCTATATTATAGAGAGGTATATGGTATATTTAGTAATTGTCATTTCCTATTCATGTAAATAAAGCATTGGCTGCACCTTTGGGTGTGTCACTATCATTAAGAATCTACAAGCACATACATACCTACATATTTAAGTGTATCGTTGACATAATGTAAATGAAAAGTTTTGTTCGTTTTATAATGGAACAAACATATCAAATGATGTGGCATCTACAATGTGTGTAAAAAATACTTAATCGATTTTTTTTTATCAAAGGGTTAGGTAAGTATAAAAATTAAAAAAATAAATTGTTTTGGTTTTGAATTCATTTTTGGGCCCAAAAACATTAAGCAATTAATAGAATAGTGAAAACATTAAGCTGTCTAAAAATCTGACATTGATCAGCTGATTACTATGAATTCGTTATGAAAAATCGCTTGAGGAAGATGCAAAAAAAACAACGATCTACTACTACCTTGAATTTGAGTGCGATTCCAAAAAATGTTTGACCACGCGTTAGACATTGGTGGAAGTGTGGGCCGTATACTCGTACTAGTAGTTTTTCATCAAACATAAATTTCTTATTGTGGCAACACAACTTTTTGCTGCAACAAATTGTCACAGAAACGTTGATTGCGTGATGAGCAGCAATCAAAAGAGAAAGCCTTTGACGATCTTTGGTTTCAGCATTTGCACCTTTTTATTTATTTTTAGAAAATTAACCTTTAACGAGTTGCAGTACACATACATGCAAATTAATATTTAATATAAACAAAATTAGTTGAAAGAACACTGTTTATGACCGATTTTATTATATTTTCATGAGTTTACTATATTATATGAGTCATATGCATGTAAGTATATATAACGATTTGCGAAACAAACATTAATTAAGCTTTCAAATTTCACTCGACCCTTTTAACTTCAATTAGACACAGACCCCAGGCATCTAACTAGCCCTAACAAAAGCAATTGTATGTACAAGTATGTATGAATTATATTTTTAAACAAAAGTCTTGCTATTCGTCGGTCCACGAGGATCGCTGCATTTGCTGCAACACAAGACAAGCTATCCGATCTGCTGGCAGACAGACAGGTGTAATTGAAAATCTAGTCAACGACTGAAGCCAAGTGCCCAGCGGCATATTAACAACAGCATAAAGAGCATATTTTTTAATTAAATGTGTTTCCATGTTATTTTTTCTTATTTCCACTTTATTTTTGCTCGCATTGGAATTAATATGTGATACGCGTATTAAAGCGAAACCAAGCAGCAACCGATTTTGTAAAAAAGCCAACGAAGTCCAACTTTGGCTTGAGTCGAACGACCGTTGGGGCTACAATGAAGGACAGCTTTATCAGCTTTGAAGCGTAAAAAAGCATGAAAATGAACAATTACTGAACTTATGACCCAAAGTACGCAAGTCTACAGGTGTCTAACAATGTGAAGTACCCAACTTATTTTTATGTTAAAAAGATAAAATTAATTAAATTATTGCACAGCGGGAGTGCAAGTTGCAAGCGGCTGATTTTCTTTGTTAGATTTCATTGCCAACTTTCACAGTCGCTAATTGTCGATTTAATTTGCTCTAAATTTTTTTCGCGCTTATCAAAGAGTTGCTTTGTTGAAAGAAGTCGAAGGTAAGGCGCAGCCGCAGCATGCAACCACAGCAAAACGAGCAAATAAAATACATACAAATATATATGAGTGTGTGTGAATGTTGATTGCAGTATTTGTGTAATGTTTTGGATCGCTTTAAGCTCGAGTTGTCATGCAACTTTTGCAAATTTAAAGAAACAACTGATACTCTTTATTGTTGGCGCTGTTAATGCGGTGCTGATGGTGCTCCACTGTCTGCAGTTTCGCAAACTCAGCTCGAAAATCGGTCAATGCAGCGAGAGCATTTGTGCGCTTACATCAAAACAAAGCGTCGCATAGATATATGGCCATGGAAATAGTGACACTTTGGAAATTGCATACACTTTGAATACGACACAAGTGAAACGGCGAAGTACAGAGTTTTAATAATATATAAAGGGTGTCTCAGAATTAACCCAATATTGGAATTAACTAGAAAACACAGTTTTTAGTCTTTCGGTTGTAATTTTTTATTTGAATCATAATGTACGTAGAATTAGGTTATTTATCGACGAACACTGCTTTCCATGCACATGAGCATTCCTTTATCGAATGTGGCTGAATTTCACTGATACAATGTTGAATATTGTCCTTTAGCTATGGCATGTGGCACCATACTCTTGAAATCACATATTGGCCGCATCAATATCACTAAATTATGTAGCAATATCGAGCATCAGTAACAGTCACTGCTTGACCAACCTCATTTGCAAAAAAGCATGCTTCAATTCTCCATCCCAAAAACGTTGAAGATTCATTTGTTTTCCGATCACATGTGGATTCTCAGAACCCCAAAAGCGGCTATTTGGCGTTTAACAAACCGATCAAGGTGAAAATGTGCTGCATAACTTAGAATGATTTTGCACGAAAAATCAGCATCCAAGTTTTCATTATTTTTAAAATATTGTTTAATAATTAAGAGGCTACATGGGTGTACGGGTTTCAAAAAATCAATTCTTTTTGTTGTCTTATTAAATTCTACAATATCTCTAGAATATTGTTCTAAATTTTCAAGTCGATCCGAGTAATAGTTTCGGAGATACCGCCTTGAGAACTTGTGCGCTCGAGACTAGCTAGGCTAAGTGTATCGTCTTTAAACGCGTTTTTCTCGAAACTGTGTTTTTGAAGTCGGTTGGTAAGCTTTCTGAAGAACTACTTAACCGATCTTTCTGAAATTTACATTACACAGGTCTTTGAGATACAGTTCTTAAAGACTTGGACGAAGGTTTTTTTTTCGATTACAACTATTTGGAAAAAATGTCGCGAAATTTTCGCTAAATATTTTGTACTTTTTGGAAAAATGTCTGCAAAAAACTAATTTTCATTTCACTAAAATACGTATTTTTTCACTTTTTGATGACTTCTGTAAGGAGTTATCCAGCCAACGCGAAGCGCATCTTTTTCGGCGTGTGGTCACGAAATGGCGTCGTAATGGCAATGAATTAAAATTTTTTTTTTCAAAAATTTCAGAATTTATTAGTTCATAGTGTATGTTTGTAACAATAAAAATTGTAATAAAATATTTAATTTTTATATAAGAAAAAAATTTTAAAAGGCTGTTTTGTCAGCTGTCGAATTGCTTTTTTTGTAGGGTTGTCAACAGTTTTATATGTACTATATATAAATAGCGACAAATTTAAATCTTTGGTTAGTTTTGAGACACCATTTCCTTTAATGACTGGAAGATGACACTAATTTATTGATACCGTCTCAAAAAATCCACAATAAATAGTATTATAGTTAAATTTTATAGTAATTAGACAGGACCTTGTAATTAAATTTAAAAGCTTTCCAGAGTGGATCATAAAATTTGAAATAAAGATTGTTACAAAGAATTGGGTGTGCACATCGGATTTTTTCGTGATAAAACTTCAGAACAAGTTGAATTTTTTAGACAAAATTATAAAAAACACGAAATTTGAACGCTATGAATGGAGCAAATAAATTTAATTCTTGGAAGACATCTTGCTCTTGGTCACTGTATAACTAACTCAAGTAACTTTTTTTTCTCCATTGATAAAAGAAACAAAAATAAGAGACTTTGATCTAGATGGTTCCACATTAATGCCCGTAATCGCATACAAATATGTACAGCTGAATGTACAAGTGGGTAGATGCGTTGTGAAAGACGCCGGTTTGTGCTGTAAGTCAACAACTGGCTGCTGCAGTAAGAAATCGCACTAAAAACATATTCACGCCAAACTACTTATAGGTACTACAAAATCTTTTACAACAACAAAAAATTAATCTATATATAAATAATATCGTTTAGCAACTGCAGTGCATGTTCAACGCAATTTCAGCTAGCCGTAAGCACTAAACAGCATCATGACAATTCAATGAGATCACGCACAGTCAATTAGATGTCAATATTACACGCCACAGACGCACCTCTACGACTTACAAAAATAAACACAAAACGCACTGATTAAATAGCACGCGCATGCGCAACCACTATGACAGGTTAAACGAAAAAAGAAAACCACAACAACACAAATTTGATAAGAGCAATGCAAATAGCTTTTTATGCTGATTTTTATCTTTTTCCGAGTTTACGCTATGCAATAATCGTTATAGGTCACGTTGTATGTGTTATACGTACACCAACCGTCTTAACCTTCGCTAACACGCTGAAGTAGAATAAATTTCACTAACGCCTCTCGTATTGTTTAACCGTTTGCCGTTGGTCGAAACGTTTGCTAAAAGTCGCGCTACTGCACGCAGCCATGCAGTGTTAACAACTGATTTGAACCCGGCCCAAAGCGTTTGGCCGAAGTTGTTGGCGCCCATTCGCGCGCTATAGACACTTCATCACTCTCACTGACGGCTGAAAACGCTCTCTCGTCGCATAGGCACATATGTGTATGTGTGTGTGCGCCTGTGTGCTTTTGAATGCACATTCGATGTTGGCCAACGTTCGCATGTTATTGTGGTTGACCAAGTCTTACCGATTTTATACTTGTATTTTTTACACCAACAATAACTGATTAGCATGCAGACATACATACACACATAAATGTAATTATGCACATTGTTGCGACTTTTGAAATGGAGTTGTCATTGAATTTGTAATCAATGAAGCATAAAATTGACGGGGGATGGTTTTGTGTTCATGATAATGGTATCTGTGGACTGTTTCTATGACGTTCGGTGTGTGTATCAGATATAATATATTTGTATATACGATGCTTTAACAACAACAGTATTATTGCGGTCTATTGCATACAATTCATGGATTTACAATACCTCCTAATGAACAGAAAAAGTGTAAAAAAATTTAAACTTTAACCCCTCAGCCAAGCTCCTTCCATCTCATTATCAAATAAAATTGTATAACTATTTTAAAAACCACACAGGACCGCACATGGACTGTCAAAATGAGTAACTGGTGTTCGGAGCATACATACCTTAAGTTATGAGAAATTTGCGTGGCAATGAATTAAGAGAACATGATCAACCCAAACCAAGACTTCGATAATCCGTGGTAGTGTTTCTTGAAACTGTGTATACGAGTATATACTGGTAAGTATATCGAGGATTGTTGTTGTGAATAGAACAGGGGTGCTCACGACATAACTCTCTTGACTCCGTTTGGCTCCGAACAACATATTTTATATTACAACAAACATAGCATTTGTAAGAGTAGCAACTGACCTGAGAAGCTCACCTAAAGCTAACATTACCTCGCGTTCACTCATCTTTGGCAAATATTGGTTTTGTTATATTTTTGAGTCGACATATTTTTTATCATTCCAAGAACTATCATTGACGAAAACACTCCAGCTCTGAAAGTATTCGACGCAGTACCCGCCGGGGGAAGCAGAGGAAGAGGAAGACCTCCACTCCGTTGGAAGGACCAAGTGGAGAAGGACCTGACTTCGCTTGGAATATCCAATTGGCGCCACGTAGCGAAAAGAAGAAACGACTGGCGCGCTGTTGTTAACTCGGCTATAATCGCGTAAGCGGTGTCTACGCCAATTAAGAAGAAGAAGAACTAGAAGAAGGATCCCGAATTATAAAAAGTGTGCGCAAAAATTTTTTACTTCGAGTTTGTGGATAACTTCTCTAAGACTTTTCTAAAGTTTTTACTTTTTTTATATAACAAATAACATATGAAATATGTGGCAACCATAACCAAAATTTTTTCAAAAACAATCCCTTCTGAACCCATTCAGTTTATTGACTATATTTTCAAAATTGCTTATATTATCAATTTTGCTCACTTAACATTTTAAAAAGGTGGCGAACCACCTATTTTCAACCGTAAGATTTCTAAAAAATTTATTTCTATTATCACAAATGTAATTGTAAGGAGGGAACCTTTTATATGATATCTCCATAGGACCAATTTTTATTTCAATAAATTTCGTCACAAATAATTCTCTTTGGTTTTCACATGATTTTTTATTTCTTCCCTTCTCTGGGAATGCTGTCCTCGTACTTTTCTGGTAGGGTGGTCTGCACCCAGTCAGTTGTGAAACGCGTGTATAAACACCGGGCTTATTAGGACGCGCACAGTCAACACCGCACGACACGATCCCCACAAGTTCGTCGTCCACAATCAGCGGATCTCCCGAGTCCATTTGGCATCGATGCCACCCTCAGCATAGCCAGCATATAGCTTTCTTATAAAGCAATCAACTCTTTCAAAAGCTTGAATGCCCAAAAACTATATTTTAGAGGTGCCCGTTATTTCTCGGAATTCAAAAATATGAATCGTTTCTATATGTTTAGTTTATTATACCCAGAACAGGGTATATTAAGTTTGGCACGAAGTTTGTAACACCCAGAAGGAAGCGTCGGAGACCCTATAAAGTGTAAATGATCAGAATGTTGAGCTGAGTTGATTTAGCCATGTCCGTCTGTCTGTCTGTCCGTCCGTCTGTATATATACGAACTAGTCCCTCAGTTTTTAAGATATCGTTTTGAAATTTTGTAAACGTCATTTTCTCTTCAAGAAGCTGCTCATTTGTCGGAACTGCCAATATCGGACCACTATAACATATAGCTGACATACAAACTGAACAATCGGAATCAAGGGCTTGTATGGAAAATTTTCGCATTTGACGTGGTATCTTCACGAAATTTGACATGGATTACTGCTTAAGGTAATAATATAATCTCGGAAAAAATTGTTCAGATCGGATTACTATAGCATATAGTTTCCATATAAGCTGAACACATAGTTACTAAAAGAAATGCACCTGTGAAGGGCATATCAGCTTCGGTGCAGCCGAAGTTAACGTTTTTTCTTGTTTAAAGTTCAAATGTCATGACTCATTAATATCTAAGGAAAATGTTTTGCAAAACAAAAAGTCTTATTGATAATGAGCTAATGGCGGTAAGTAAGTTTACGTCAATTTATAACAGTTCAATGTACTAAATTAATAATTGATTATAACTTGTTAAGGTCTTGAAGGCTTTACATTTGCATTTCAACTATTCTACAAAGTCGTTAACGCATATTAAGTGTGAGAAAAGCCGACAAGACAATTAATGAACATATGTGGGTATTAGCTCTGTGATTCACACAATTTGCAATGAATGTTAAATTCTTAAATAGTTATTACTTTATGATTCGATTAATTCACAATAAAATGTGGTAGCTATTCACTAGAACTTGAGCTCATTTCAGTAAGATTATAGCATCTGACCATAGAAACATTCAGCCCACTAGGAACTAATATATATATGTATACCATGCATCATATAACGGTGAAACATTTATTCTGAACAAAGTTGTTAATAAAACATAAGCGGAGATAAAAAGAAAACACTGAACAGAAAATGTTGAAGAAAAATAAATACCTCACCTCTGGTTACTCTGTTCTTCCAAAATATTAATATTAACCAATTTTCGCTAGCTCCCAATTGATGATCATATTGATCTAAGGGAAAATATCCATTGATTTCATTGATGTAGTCATGGTATGTTCAGCTCGTTATTCTAGCATTCCTCTCGCTCACTGCCAGATCCATTTGCTTCTCTTCCTTATCCATTCGGGAGATACCAAATTCAGATAAAGCGGCATAATGGCAGCTAATTTTCGTGCTGTCAAAAGCAGCTTTGAAATCGACTAAGAGGTGATGTGTGTCGATCCACTTTTCGGGGGTCTTTCCCAAGATTTGACGCATCGTGAGGTATTTATTGTAATAAAATAAACCAAAAGAATTGAAAATGGTGTCACATTGAAAATATTATATACATATATCCAATCCATCAATAGAAGTTGTACGTTGCGCTCAATGCTCCATTCTCCTACATACATATGTAAGTATCTACACATGGCATGTATAAATATGTAAATATACTTATGTACCATAAGGTAGTATTTCTCTTTAATGATCTCAGCGGTACTTAAAACTTTGTTTTGGTGCTTTTAATGTTTGCTCGTTATTTTCATTAATGAAAAGTGACAGTGAAACATAATAAAATTTCTTACGAATGTGTGTGTGCTCCAGCCACCCAACGGCAATGGTCAACAAGCAACGCTTACTGCTCAGCGCCAGTGACGACCGTTAAACGGGAGCGGATGAGTGATAAAATCACATGAGTAGTGAAAATGGTAAAACAAGACCAACAACAAATAAATTAAAAATAAATGACCAAAAGCAGAAGGTGAAAAAGAAAAGTTTTGTCAGGAAAAGAGAAATTATTCTTGACAAGCAGGAAAGGGCTTTTATTTTTGGGAGGAGAAATTAGGTATATAACTTAATGGGAGATAACTTTTGCATTCTCTGCTAATATACATATATGTAATTTAAATAAAAAAAACGGGTTTTCAATAACTATCTACAATTTATTTCAAAAAATATTTTATATATATGTATAACCTTAGCAAACTAGGCAAAAATTGAATAACAACTCTGATTTAAAAATTATTAAATAGTAGCATTTCTTTATTGGTATACTTATTTTATACCTCATATATACACATACAATCGTGATGATGATGATAATCTGTCAAAGTGCTAATAACAAACTTTACACCTGTCGAATTAACATCCCCATTGTATAACGTTATTTCTCCAAATATGAACATTTACGTTAATGCCAATAATACTTTAAATCATTTTAATCAACAGATAGTAATTGATGATGGAGCAAGAATTACTGTCTTTGACACGATTTCATCTTTTAATATTTAATAAACGGTTTTTAATTGAGTATGAAAGACCAGAAAATACATATATATAATTGGTATTTTAAAAGAAAATGTGAATCCAAAAGTAGTTGCAGGAATATTTTACACACCCGAAGTGGTATATGCAATAAAAAACATTTTGAAGCAGACATTTATCACAGTAAAATTTATATATATCTAATTTACCTAATGATATAAGCAATTAAGAAGATCGAGGAGCTATAATTGAGCAAACACGTAATAGAGCGGATAGAAATTATAGGGAAAATTTGGTACAAATTTGATACATTATTGGTTTTTTATGATAGAACAGTTCAAAGAGTATGCAAAAAATTTTAGCATATGTAATAGTAATAAATATGAAAGACATCAGAAACTAATTCCAATAGAGGAAGCACCAATACCAAAAAAAGAGTGAGAACAACTCCATATAGATATTTTTTTCGTACAAAAGCTTAAATTTCTTGCATGTGTAGATTCACATTAAAAATTTCGAATAGTAAAATATATAGAGGATAAATCAAATTTAAAAGTTTTGGAACAGTTACAAACATTGCCAGATGTTAAAAGTATAGTTATAGGCTTAAGTACGAAACAGTTCAACCTTTAATTGAGATGATAAATGTACAAATTTATTATTGTACACCATGTCACAGTACAAGTAATGGCCAAATAGAAAGAGTTCATTCAACACTGATTGAAAATTCTAGATGTTTAAAGTAAGAACATAGCCTAATAAGTAATTTAACAATTATGAGAGCAGTTCAACAGTATAATAAAGAATGGATATTCCCTTCTGAAACTAGAAAAAGTAAAGTTAGTTGAAAGATACGACAGAATTACATATTTTATCAATACAACAATGCGTACACTCAAAGAAAGAGAAGCGAATCCACTTGAAATGGTTAAAATTGAGCATATTAGAAATCAGATATACTTATGTACTCATCCCACATCATAGAATTGAGAAAAGAGGATTAATTAATTAGTATAATAGGGACAGGTCTTAAATATATTTATGGTGTCATGGACAAATTAAAGCTATTAGTGATAACATGAACAATCATTACTGGAAATTGTTTCAGAATATTAACGCAGTTAGCCCAGAATTAAATAAATTAGCAAAAGAAAGGTTGACAAAAAAACTGTTGGGAAATTTAATGTATATTGAGACTAATTTCGAAAAATATAATAGAAGTGATCGTAATGAGAAGCCGAAATAACCTCTTAAGTAGAGATATCATTTCAGATGACAATAGTTTAAATTTAAATTAAATTTAAATTCAAAAATGAGTAAGTTCAAAATTGTAATTGTCACTCAAAACGAAAATATTGTGATTTTAGTGAAGATTCCTATATCTATCAATCAATATAAATACAAACTATACCGAATATAAATCAAGCGGACTTAAATATACAAGAAAATGAATTTTATGTCGAAATAATGTCACACATAAAAAGACTTCTCTCAAAGTAGTAAAATTAAAATGAATTCTAAATATAAGTATAATAAGCAATCAAAATTAATAAAAATGGATACAAACCTTATTTATGTAATCAATGCAAAAAATAAAACCATTTATATAACTATAATTCTAACAACTTTATTATTAACGGTAATTATGTAATCGTATACAAAAATTGTTATGTTGAAATTGATAACTTAGTCCATAGATATTGTTCAAATAACTTTGAACATGCTTAAATTTTTAACTTACACATTTGGATGTACATATACATATGACAACATAAGTATTAACTCTAAAAATCATAAAGCAAATGTATATTATGAATAAGCGAACATAAAATATGAATTTGAAATATCACACAACTTACAAACTGTTCAAATATCATTGAACATGCATACTTATCAGCAAAGCCGAAATACAATTAAAAATAAAAATCTATTTTCAAACATACATGTGGGATTGCAACCATGACCTGCGTACGCAAGCAACTCTAAACATACACCCTGACTGAACGGACTCAACGAATAGCAATGAACGCCGACAGCGACAGTAAAAAATACAGAGACTTGATTTTGAATTGGTCATTAAACTAATTTTGTACTGAGTATTTAAACCTATGTTTCCCAACCGGTGTATTAAATAAATCATTTTATCTAGTAATCCAAAATAAAGCGTTTCATTTTAAAACAATCCCCCACACACATACATACATACATATGTGTGTACATATGTAGATAAACATAGTCATGCATTTACATGCTGTTCATAAAGATATGAACATGAAAGTTTTGTAACCTTAAGATAGAATTATATATACAAAATTATATTTTTGACACAACTACATTAATACATAAAAATATACATGTAAACAATAAATTAAATAAAAAGTATATACAGTCCACTAAATGTCAAGTGCAATGGTAAGCAACAAAATTGTAATATGAGACTTGCTCACAAAAATGTGAAAATCATTGCACATAAAAGAAAACTCATAAATTAGAGTATACATAATACTAATATTAAAATACAAAATATACATACTCGAAATAATAATGCACACAAGCAACAGATAAGAAAGTATCAAGCGTGAGTTATGTGTACACTATCATCCCAACCAGACACCACACAACAAAATACTATAAATTGGACAAAATAAAAGATTAAAGAAAAACAAGTAAACATTACAAAAAATATAAGATAACAAGTAGAGATAAAGAACATAATGCAAATGTATGCAAACATGTTTTGGTCCTTATGTTTGACTATAATGATAACCCAAACATTATCGGGTAAGCCCCACAGTCATGTTTGTTTGCATTCAATAGAAAATAAGATTACATTTTACAAATATTGTATTTCATAAGAAAATAAACAACACAAAGAAATAGATTAAGAAAATTGTAATCACTTTAGTAGTTATATAAGCAGAACATAACTTGAAACATCAGAGAATAAAATATAATGTCATAGAAACAACATCATTGGCATTTTTATTCCTCCGCTCGAACAAACCTAAAACTGGCGCAGTCGGTAAAAACAAACTGCAAAGTTGAGCGATACTAAAAACTGAAGTTTTTAAGTTTCGTAAGCTTTAGCAACGGGAAGCAAATCTTAAGATTAGCTCCCATTTTAAAAAGATCTCTTATATATACAAATATATAAGTCGGTCGGCACAGATAGCCAAGTTTAAGAAATTTAAGTTTCTACACAAGTTATCTGGAACGTCGGAGAGCGACTCCGAGGACTACAATTTGTGAAGGCGAAGAATAGCTTCATTCCGCCCATCAACATTACCAGGAAGAGTGGGATTAAAGATTAATGCCCCACACACAGAAGACGCAGAAAAGAGCGAAGTGCACCATACAAAGCAACAACAACAAGTTCAGTTGTAATAAAAGAGGATACATCAGCAATGAATCCAGGCGAGCAGCAACCACTTCAGATGACAGGATCGCAAATTTTGAAGGAAGCTTCAAGAATCATGGACTTTGACGGCAGAGATTTATCATCATTCATCAGGGAAGTTGACATGATCCTTCCTTTATTCAACCCCAACCCATCAATGTTGGAATTTGTAACGCAGCGATACGTCAAAACAAAAATTAAAGGAGAAGCAGCAAGTGTCATCCGGCCTTTGGGACCTACACCAACATGGCAGCAAATGAGAGAAGAACTCATAAAGAATTTTGGAGTAAAGGAGTCGTACCACACCCTTTACAATCAGGCGATTGTACTACGAAACTATAACGTAAGTCAATATTTCCAAAATTTAAAAGATATTTTAGATAAACTAAATTTAAAACATGAATTCGATAGGATAAAGCCTATAGAATTTTCCCCAATTAACAACGAAAGTTTAATTCTAAAAACATTTTTAAATGGGATACACCCCAACTTAAGCAGTGTAGTGATTAGTAGAAATATAAGCACCATTAGAGAGGCTTTTAGCGTTCTTCAAGAGACAGGTTTGCTAATACAATTTGATAAAAGACAAAACAATTATAAAAGAAATAATTATAGTATTTTGTTGTGTGGTGTCTGGTTGGGATGATAGTGTACACATAACTCGTGTGTACGTATGTGTATAAGTGCGTTAGATGCACTAATCTAAAAAGCAATAAAAATATAATACATATTTACACATGTGTATGCACACTAAGCATACACACATATACATATATACATAGTTAAGAAATTAGAATTAAGAAATGTATTGAGGGAAGAAATTTTAATAAAGAAAACCAGAGTCAAAAGTGAACTCTCACAGTACAGACTTAAGCAAAGACTGTCTTAATCTGTACACATGCAATGCACATCCAATAAAAATAAAAATGCATGGGGACACAAGTCATAAATTTACACTTGAAAACAACCCCATGTCAAGCAGCAATAAACAATATGTTGCAATACATACAAACATACACACATACACACACACACATATATTTAGTTATTTAAGATAGTTTTGAAATTTGTATATAAGCAAGGAAAATACCAAATAAAAACCAGAATGAATAAATTCTCAGCTCATATACATACAGATGTAAGCCTTCCCCCCCCCCCCGTTAAGAGTTAAAGATACCTATTTGAGTTTATGACACAAACTTTGAAATACACAAGTTAATACCACCAGTGATATGTAATATGAACATAAGTATCTATTATTTGTCATAAATATGTAACATGATACTTACGACCCATATGGTCCGTCCTAAGTGGATTGGATTTGTAGTTTTTAGGATGTAAGATGAAACATTGTACTTTGCAAATACGGTCCACCTTAAGTGGTCCCAAGATTTAATTCATAGATTGTTAGATGAACATTTCCACTTATAACATATGGTCGTCTATCTTAAGTGGATTGTTTTACAAATTTAAAAATAAAATTAGAATGAAATATTTCTCACTTGAATGAGGTCTTTGTTTTCCTTATTATTATTAGAATCTTATTTAAGTTTTTAACATTTGATCATACAAATCAAACAGTTTGATCTAAAAGTCAAACAATTGTAGATATACTTCTTAGAATGTAAGACTAATATTTGTATCTAGGCTTAAGCAAAATATTGTATTTAAGAAAATGTAATAAAGGACCACAGGCAGTTGACCACAGGGAGTTGCCCGTAGTTGCCCACGAGAACTCGACTGAGTTATTAATTGGCGATCCTGCCAAGAGTTGCACAAAACTCAAAAAGAAAAATTAATTGGCGAACTTGCCAGGAGAATCGTAAAACTCCTGTTGGACCAAAATGCAATATTAAGATTGGGCGTTAACCGTTTAAGGGGACAAAAAATTCTCGTGTTACCATCGAAAAATAAATCGAGTATCCTCAACTGAGGAGAAAAGAAAAAACAAACAGAAATTGAGTGCTGTCTATTGAACACGAACTGACTGTAGCAGAGCAACAACTATACACATACGGATAAATTGATGTCTTCAAGAACGACATATATATATATATATAATATTAAATTAAATCTTTAAAAAATTTTAAATGAAGGCTCGACCATGCAAATAATAAAATATTTTTAAAACCGCGATTCATTACAGCAAGGGGGACCCTCCGGTTTATAATATAAACTCAATTCTGCGAATCTGAACTCCAGAGTATCTTTTCCCAGAAAAGATTCAATACAGACAGTCAACAAAATATATGCCATTTAAATATTTTTAATAGGAAGTTTTTACAATAAGTTTATGCAAAAAGAATTTTAACTATTATATATTTTTGTGAGTATTACTATACATGCTATTTTATGAAACTCACAAATATATTAAAAACAAAACCGAAAAATAAAATTAAAGGATAAAAAATATAATTATTTGGGAGCAGAGACTCCTGAAGCGCCTCCCGAAGATTTTACGGGCAATATTTTATTTAAAAAAAAAATATTTTGGACAAAAAGGTCCTAAAACACCAGCTGAAGATTTATACCAGCAAAGTAAAAAGAATAATTATAAAAAAATATTATGGAACGAAAATGTTCTCCAACGCCAGCCGAAGTTCATACCGGCAAAATAAAACCAAAAATAATGGAAAAAATATATAAAATAAATATAAATACATATATGTACATATCAAAATATTAAAATACAAATTTTATATTACTTGGGACAATGTATATAAACGCATTTGCTGATAAAATATACGTGTACTTTTAGATAAGACCAACGCACTTATTATTTGTTATGCGTTGGTCTGATAATTAATTTAAAAACATAGGCTAAGCATTTTGTATAAAACGAGCTGCTCAACAAAAATTAAATTAGATTTGAAATACAATCTCAACAGAAAAAATTCTTTTTATTTATATATTTTACTTCACCCACCAGTGGTAAGCGGTAAAAGAAAACATAGAAAGAAATATTTCAAGTAAAATAGCATTGCCTAACTGTCGGTATGTACAGTAGATTAGTATTAAGATATGTGTATGAGTTATAGACAGTTACACATGTATTTGGTTATACGTACATGTTTACATATACGAGTACATTGTTTACAACTTAAGTGCAGCTAAGACAACATAAATATTTATGTATAGTTATAAGTACTAGTTGTAGATAGTCACACATGTGTACAAATACTTTTCATTATCAGTAAAAATAAGAACAATAAGAATGTAAATACAAATAGTCCCAAAACCATTAATATTTCCATTCCTTTGTTAGAAGTAGATATGTACACATAAGATTTGAAAAACAACTGACCTGCGCGTCAGTTATGTGTACACTATCATCCCAACCAGACACCACACAACAAAATACTATAAATTGGACAAAATAAAAGATTAAAGAAAAACAAGTAAACATTACAAAAAATATAAGATAACAAGTAGAGATAAAGAACATAATGCAAATGTATACAAACATGTTTTGGTCATTATGTTTGACTATAATGATAACTTAAACATTATCGGGTAAACCCCCACAGTCATGTTTGTTTGCATTCAATAGAAAATAAGATTACATTTTACAAATATTGTATTTCATAAGAAAATAAACAAAACAAAGAAATAGATTAAGAAAATTGTAATAACTTTAGTAGTTATATAAGCAGAACATAACTTGAAACATCAGAGAATAAAATATAATGTCATAGAAACAACATCATTGGCATTTTTATTCCTCCGCTCGAACAAACCTAAAACTCGTCAGTATTAGCATAAGTATAAATAGAAGTAGTTTGAAAAGGAATAATGAGAATAAAATTGACAACTGAGCGAAAAGCACCACGCGTTATCCTATATATTTAATTTATGCACTCTGCATGTGATGCATAAAAGTTAATACCACCAGTTCATATTACATGAACATATTGTATTTCTGTTATAAATATGTAACCCATATGTTACTTTCCTAATACTGTCCGCCTTAGGTGGTCCCAAAATATAATTCATAGATTGTAAGATGAATCTTTCCACTTGTAAAATTGTCATATCTCAAGTGGATTGTAGATATACTTCCTAGAATGTAAGATAAATATTTGTATCTAGACTTAAGCAAAATACTGTATATAAGAAAACATAATAAAGAAAACGAGGCAGTTGCCCGTGGTTGCCCAAAAACAAACGACATAATTAATTTACATGAATTAGGATAAGAAAATCTATAAATAAAGGAGCCCTGGGGAACCAGAGCTGAGTACTGCTTTAATCTTCAACCCTTCGCATCGCATTTATTTTACAAGTGGATTGGATGTTTAGTTTTTAGAATGAATAAATTCTCACTCAAACAAAGATGTTTCATTTTCATTTTTTTGAGGTCAATGTTCGATGATACAAATCAAACATTTTTGGTTCTTCGAGCCGGATAAAGAGCTCAGCCAAATTAAAAAGTCCTGTATTTACAAAACAGGCAATATACAAAGAAACCCTGTACAAAATACAGGCAGTCAACATGTCGTTATATTAAATAAGATATGATAAGAAATACTCGTATCATATACATATGTGCATATCCAAATAGAGTCCACTAATTTTAAATAATCATTTCTTTCCCTCGGCAATATGTTCAAATATCATTGAACATGCTTACTTATTTAATATCAGCAAAGTCGAATATAAGTATCTATTTTTAAATATATTGAACATACAGGGTGGCTGATGAAAGCCGCTACCCAAAAAAAATTAAATAACTTTTTTTCTATTTAATGAATCTGGTTAATTTTTTTTTTATTTTGCAGATTGACTTTTACATTTAACAAAAATGGATAACTGATAACAAAAATGGGACACCGCCGCTATCACTCACTGGAGTCCGTAGTTTCGGTTCAAAGAGAGTATAGGCGCACGTTTGGCGGCAATCCTCCGAGCAGACACAACATAATAAAAAAAAATAAGAGAAGAAAAAGTTTAATAAAAGTAGCCGTGATTACAAAAAAAACGAAGCTACAAAGATCCATGTAGTAAGTTAGTCTTAAGGGCATTAATAAAGAGGGCACATTTCGGTGCAGCTCAAAAATATATCTTTTGACTCATTTTTACTTCTGGTAGTTTTTCGATTGAATGGGAAAAGCGTAAGTATAAAAGAGAAAAACTGACG
This sequence comes from Bactrocera tryoni, assembly GCF_016617805.1. Lineage (NCBI taxonomy): Eukaryota > Metazoa > Arthropoda > Insecta > Diptera > Tephritidae > Bactrocera > Bactrocera tryoni. The sequence continues at coordinate 5,158,557 of NC_052502.1, forward strand.
ACTTTCAAGCTTATCGAAATATTAATATGTTAATATATATCGCAATTTTTCACGAAGAATAATTACAAACAGAAGCTGGGAAATGCGCAATAGTTTGGTTAATTTTGGCGTTTCAACAAGTAAGCTCTTATTTTATAAATATTTTAATTAAGAATAATTATTTAAACTATACCTATATATAGAAATCAAGGCGAATGTTTTTAACTAAAACTTTCTGTTCAAATATCATTGAACATGCATACTTATCAGCAAAGCCGAAATACAATTAAAAATAAATATCTATTTGCAAACGTACATACATACATATGTATGTATTGACATAAACATAGCCATGCATTTACATGCAATGCGCATCCAATAAAAATAAAAATGCATAGGGACACATGTCATAAATTTAGAGAAGAGATAAGATTATCACACACACACACATATGTATCAAAACAACCCCATGTCAAGCGGCAATATACAATATGCTGCAATACATATAAACATACACACATACACATATATTTAGTTATTTAAGATAGTTTTAAATTTTGTATATAAACAAAGAAAATACTTAATAAAAATCAGAATGAATAAATTCTCACTCAATGAAGGTCGTTTTATTTCCCCCCACCAGAGGTAAGGAATGAGTAAATCTTTTTTGAGTTCTAAACATATTTGGTCCTTCGAGCCGGACCAAGCCCTGTTATTAATATGCAGGCAAAATTAAATTGTAAAACGGGTGTAGATTCCCGCATATTATCAACATAAAATAAAAATAATTGTAAGAATACGAAAAGTGTTGCGGAAAAACTCTCAAAAAGGGAATAAACAGGAAGAAAATT